>NW_008824051.1:1747986-1762064 GCF_000699105.1 Pygoscelis adeliae
ATTTCAGTGCATTGTATTTATACAAGCTAGGTAAATCATACTTCAATGCTTGTATCGTTGGACTAATCTTGAAGACCTTGGAGATATTAAAAGCTTAACTGGTCAAGGCTCCGAACGACCTGCCCTAGGCTGAGTCTGTCTTGATCCTCTGGCTGGACAGACAACATCCAGAGATCCCTTCCCATCTGTATTCTCTAAATTTTAAAGTTGGACCACGTTAACATAGACACAGTGTTAACAAAGCTTTCAAGGCCCAAACCTTCACTCGAGTTGTACTGAAAAACAGAAGTCCATGCCCTTACGTAGAAACATGAATGCCTGTAAAAACATTATCATCTAGAGTCCAATTACAGTAGTTTCAACAATCTTTGTTCCCATAAAACAAAGCCTGACAATACTATCAGCCATCTCATATTTTCCGATTTGACTATTTCTTAATACTTAAATGCTACAGGCTTATTTTAGTAATGCTCCCGTTCCAGCAGAAAGCTGGAAAACAGGGCACTTCTGCCTGGCTCGTTCAAACCCAAGATGACTCTTTGCAGCTCAAGATGGCTGGAAGGTGAGAGACCCCCGTTATATCTTGTAGGTTACAAGCCCAGCTGGAAGAGCCCATGCCGCACAAATCTTCAGCCGCTGCCAGACATGCATGGGGGCTTGCATGGGGGTGCCAGCTCCCAGGGTCAATGTCCTGTTGGACCCTGAGAAATGTCTGCTCAATGTTACCAGTTTTACATCCTGCTCCAGTAATCCCAGTTCCTCCTGTTTGTTAAGGAAACTCCTCGCAGTAAGGTTAAGGCATAGGGCAATGTACAGAGACCTTAATTATCTCTTATCTCGCCCAAATTCCTTGCTGAACTAGATAAACCAGCCATGTGCCTACCTAAGAACTGAGCTCACCAACAGCAACGCATTCCTCTCTGCTTTACGTCCTCCTCTCCAGGCTGACGCAGCTGGCGTTCCTCTTCCTCTACTGAGAACGCATGACGTTGACTTCAAATTCTCCAAAATCTATTGCCTAATCTTAAAATGTGTCGGATGCGGAAGCCCTGATTTCAGAAGTCTTGCACGCTCCACCTCAGAGTATGTTTATGGTAAAGGCTGTTCTTCCCATCCCTGCTGCAAAATGCTTTTAACAGCCTCGGAGAAAAACACCCCGCTCTTAGACCAGCCTCTCTAAGCATCTCAGATTGTAGAAATTTGATTGTTTTTGACAACAGCATAGAACATATACATTTTACAACCAGCTGGGTGACTTACAGGAGAAGACACACACTTCCAGGCTAGCAGCACCAGGCACCCTAGATCAGTCCCGGTGAACTGTGCTTGAAGGAGGATTTTGCTCCAGTTCCTGGGACTGCCTGCCCTCCAGAGAAATGGGGCTCACCGGTAAGCACCCAGCACAGCCCCGACCTTCTTTTAAACTCTCCCACAGTTACGAAGACGACTGGGACACAAACCCCAGATCTGCTATCTGGGAAACCTGAGCTCATTACGTCTCCCCGCCTCGTCTAGCCGGTCTCACCTAAGGCCCACTCAAATTCTTCTCTCGGGTGGCAAGCTGGTAACAGCGCGTCAGCATCCGCACGGGCATTTCCTCTGCTAGGTGGAGTAACGTAACTGCGCGCCGCACTCGGATGAGAAAATTCACCTACCTTGGTGGTGACGCCGGCGGAGTATAAAATGCAAGTGCTGAGGGAAAAGGCTGCTTTTTCAGTGCTTGGACAAGATTAGGTTTATATTCTGGGTCAACGCACCATAACGAACCTTTTCCATTCACCTGGAAGAAAGAAGTACTGCAAATTAGAAAATCCAGGGACCAGGGTGTTACAGTCATTTCTAATTTAATATTCCCATGACGCAGCAAAAGGCAATGACGTAGGCATCCACCGCTGTACAGCTGATGTACATCACCTGCATGAAAAGCAGAGGCTTCTAAACCAAATGTGCGGTCCCGAGACCCACGTTATACGGTATGGAAACATCTGTCTTGTAGTTTGGGATAGCATCTCCAAAGCCCCATTTCCATTCACGTTCGTCCACTGAAAGTTTTAAACCTTATTTAAACACTTGGTAAATACAGCTGTGAGTTTAAGGATCTGTCCAGGCATCAGTGAACTGATCAGCAGTCTTTTGATTAACAGGTTTCTAAGTGAGAAACCAAAGCACCTTTCCCTTCGCTTAGATACGGCCACATACTAATTTAACTTTACACCACCCTGACGACACCAACCCTACAACATCCGGCAACTTGCCCGATGCCCAGCTACAAAACAGATTATTCCCACTTTTTCAAAATCTGAAAATGTAATTAATGTATTTTTGGTGCACCTAACAATGTAAGCACTACTGTGCTAGTCATTCTTGATATTAAATTTGATATGCCGAAAGTTAAGCAAAGCAAAGCACCTCCCGCTCCTCTCATACAGTAAATATGTGAAGAAACCCATAAAGAAAAACATCTGTTTTTTGAGCCTGCTAGTTCTTGCAACATAAAGAGGAAAATTAAATAGGAAAATTTAAAACAATTCTATAATCAATGACCTGATAGATCAGCTAACAGCTCTACAGGTAGCAGCACCAGTTTTTTTGGGGGGAAACCAGATGTTACAGGGGTGGTCATTCACATGGCAGAAGGATGGGGCAGCTCTACACCTGAACGGGAGGATCCTTCTATAGGATTTTTGGGGAAAAAGTCTCAGAGCAAAAACCCAAGCTCCGTGGAGCACCTGCTGCGAGCCCACAGAGGGCAGCTGGCCTCCTGCTGCTGGTATCAAGGGGGTATTAATGCCGTTTTATGGATGGGATACGCCATGACTTATTTAAGGCTGAAAAGGACCCACAAAGCACGTAAGTCTGTGGTCCTATTTAAGTCACAGGACTTTTCCTGAAAAGAGGAAATATTTTGCTATCGATAGTGAAAAATCAAACTGGGGAGAGCTCCAGCTGAGAAACAGAGAGATGTTGCTCCATAGTTTTAGTTGAAGTCACTGCCTTTCATAAAGATCTCTGAGCTGCAGCATCTCCGAGTTCTTTATTTTTTTAACCTGAATCTTTCTTATACTCATCTTTTCATGCTAAACTTGAGCACAGCCTGTAAGATACCTATCAAGAAGCTTACCTATAATTAAACAGCCGATTCCTTCACCGTGGTGACTGGCAGGATGATTTAGCCAGCTAGGTACTAATGGGGGGTATCCTCCCAACTGGCTCCATCCGTCATCTCAATGATAGCCTAATGCCCTGATCCCTTCCCTACCCCCCTCTGGAGCTGGACCCGTTCCCTGGCCAGCCAGCCAGCTCATTACTTTTCCCCTGTCAAAGACCCTGCCTAACTCTGGCTTCCCCCCCTGCTTCAGTGGTTTTGAGGCTCTCGCCCTCAGGGAGCAGCGGGAACTCCCCTGACCAGCACACCACTGCTCTACACTATTTTATCTGCTACTTTAGGTGAGCACTTCTACTTGATGCCTAATTCAGTTCAGCTGTGGACTGCAGCCAGAATGGGCTTAGTTTCCCTCTTTCATCTTCCCAGCCACTTATTCCCACCAGCTTGCTGCCCTGACAATATAATACGGTGATTTTGGGTGGGTATTGCAACAGGGAGCTGAACCTGGGCACACCCTGAAGCCATACAGACACTCAATCCAATGCAAGAGGCAATAAACAGGGTGACTCCTTCTTTGGGTAGTAAGATTGGGTTAGGTGTAAAGCGAAACCATGCTTCCACCCACCATTATTTGTACTAAAAGCAGACACTGAGCAAAAGAGATGGTGCCCATGGGCTGCTCGTGTGCGCCACTGCACTCATGTCTGCTGCTTAGCAGGCATGCAGTGGAAAGCCAACACAGGTCTAAAGTTAGTGCCATGCTTTAGGGGAAAGCCGTGCACAGCTGGAGCTGAAAACCCCATAAAACACAGATACATCCAGCTTTAAAACAAACCAGTGGTCTAACCACAGCAACAAAAAAAGGCTGTGCCGTTTCTCCTAGCAAAGACAAAGCCTGGGCAACCCAAAATGCTAAACCGCCTTTGGAGGTTACTATTTCACGTCAACAGTGGGGCAACTGTTGATGTGCTAGCTGAAATGTAGATGTAACTTTAATTTACCATCTACCGAAACATCCCTCCAGAGTCAGCGCAGAGCAGCCACCAGGCTGTTTTGACTCTCCATCTCAAAATGAGCGCGCAGTTAAATTGTTCTAAGGTTATTTTTGGTCGACTATCATCTCTTCTGCATCTTTCCAACATTTCTTATTTCACTTGCAGGATTTTATCTAGCCAAATAAAGAAAATTGGGAAGGAAAGTAATTCCTGCATTTTGAAGCATTGGACTATTTCATAACAACAGTAAGTTCCTAGTCCCCAGCATTTTGGGGCGTGATTATAGCAACGTGGGTTGGAAACAAGATGCCCCCCATGGTGCAGCTTCATCCTTTACTACCACCCCGCCACGGTCCCTCATCTGCTAGCACTGAAGTATGACCATGGAATATGACCAGACCAGCGAGGAAAGCCCAAGGAGCAACCGAAGCGGAGCAACTCAGCCGGCATCGGTGGCTTGGGCTCGCTGCACAGGCAGACACCCATCCCCACGCTGCAGAAAGCCCTCCATAAGCTTCAGCCCTGGGCAGCAGCCCCGGCTCCATCGGGTTCGGGCAGTTCTCACCAGCTGCTTCCACTTGAGCTAGGTGAACCACTGGAAAATACTATGCGTGTGCATGGAGGTATATCGTATATTCACCAAGAGGTTTATCAGAGAACAGACAGCTCTCTCCTATCTCTGCAGGCTTATAGATGTGACCTGCTTTTTGCCCGAATATTTGAATAGCCACACAGATTGTTTACCACCATCTCTTGTCAAGAAAATAAAAAAAGACAAACCCTAAAAGAAGGAAAAAAAACCCTAAAACACACATCTACCAAGAAGAAGAAAGGGAGATCTGTTGGAAGATATTCAAGCCCTGTCCCCCCCCGACCTCAAGAGGAGGAAGCGGCAGAGCTACATCCATGTGAGCAGTGGAATACCAAATTGATGCTTGACGCAGACGCCACTCCTGCCTCCTCACACCTTTTCTCCCCAGTGGTATCGATTAATAAAAAATCCCCAAACCCACAATTGTAAAAAGAAGTCTAGCAAAGAGCAGGGAGACTCTTCAGGGCTTCCAACTCCAAACCGCTTTTCACTTCAGGTCCTCCCGTGCTGTATATCACACACTGCTCCCTCAAATAAAGCAATACCCCACTGTAGACCTCACTCCCCCCAACCCCAAGGCTGTGTGACGGTACTTAAGATGCAAAGAGCATTAGCAATATCTTCTAAGGATCGCTAGCCCATAATCACAGCTCCGCATCTTCAGGGGCACCAGGGCCACAGCAGGTATGCTGGAAGGCAAGCAGGTGTCCCAGGGACCGGCTCCAGCACTGTCCCCTTGCTTTCCATCAGCTCCAGCTCCCAACCACCATTACCAGAGAACCACTGAAACCTCGTCTGTCTGGATGACTGCGGACATGAGCTCAACTGCAGCTCTAATAAGAAAGGGTATTTCAGCTCGCAAGTCTATCACCTGGGGTAAACCTTAACAAACCACTTAGATACAGCAGCATCACAGTATGTGCGTACAGAAAGGCTCATGTATATTTTAGCAGAGATTTGACGTACATACATCCTGTTTCCATGGCATGAGAAGTTCCTCCTCTCGACTGCAGTGCTGGCTCATAAGACATCTCAAAGCAGTTACTTTCCCTTCAGTGCCCTTCAACTCATTAAAAGAAAGCCATAACCTACAGTATTTTTCAGCGATCCAAGCAAGGACAGCCTTCCCTCAACCTCTGCTGAATGCCATCCTAGACTCCCGAACACCCGCAGCCTGCTGCGACAGGCAGGGTGAAGGTATTTAGCTGGCTGATACGAACACACGTGCAAACAGAACGACCATCCACGGCTACGTCTGCAGCACGGCGTGGTGCAGCTCGGTGGAAATAGCTCTGCAGAGCAAGAGAGTTGGTGCTGGGGGATCACCTGCACGTGCCTTGGAGGTTTTTTCACTCCAGATCTGCTACAGCAGGGTCTTGTGGACAACGTCTGGGAGCAGTCAGGGCACAGCAAGCACGCTCCTGCAGCACCTCTTCCAGGTTAGCACCAGCCAAAATGAATCCCGTTCATGTGTCCCGAAACTGCCCTGCAGTACCAGCTCACATGGGTAAAGTGGGGGAAAAATCAGGAGATTCACTTCGAAACATGAAATCCAAACCAAAGTATCAGCATTATGGCAAACATGAGGAAGGACTACCTTTGCTGCCAGACCTCCAAGAGATGATTTTGTAGCTGATGGCCAGCTGCAATAGCCAAGGAGGGTGTCAGAAAGCAGCCTGCCCCGGGATGCGGGGGCACAGACCCTCCCCTCCTGTCAGACATTTACACTCTTCCAATACAAGAGCCCAGATTCATTTGAAAAGCTTTAAAACCCTTCTTACCCTGATATTACAGAATAAACATGCTCCTCTCATGCAACATGCCATAGGCATCTCTGCTACCACGGGCACTCAGGGTAGAAGAAAGCTGACTACATGCTCCTTTCGAGACACAATTAAGATGCCATTAACAAAGAAAAAAATGGAAGGAAACACAAAATTATCTCGCCCTCTCAGAGAAGCACCCAGAGGCATTGCTAGTGCATGGTTACAGGCAACACAATCAGCAAGACAAGGTTGCAAGCTACGGCCACTCCCTGCAAGAAGTGACACCTGAGGTGCGCATCCAAAGGGGTCTGCAGCATTCCTGTCATCCCCCGTGGAGTCTGTACGTGCCACAGACTTATTTTGCAGGAAGAATTTGGAGCAGTACCCTCATCTGGTCCTTTTCTAAGCAAGGCAGAGGGTAAAGATTTAACTACTGTGTGTTGGAAATGGGGAAGCTTCGGCAAAGTTCCAGGAGGGTCTTTTTTGGTTTTTTGTTTTTTTTTTTTTGGTAAATGCAGTTTCTGTTCTTAAGAATTAGAGAGTTGTGCAGTCTCTAGAGCCTTGGGAAAACGCTGACAGAGCACATGAGCATCACCTTACGGGTAGTGGTGGTACCTACTCTACGTTTTGTTTTTCCTACTAGAGGTGTCACATCTAGCAGCAAGCCATCCTTTGGCTTTCCTTCAGCCACTCTGAGCCCAGCAATACTGGTGGAGTCGGCAGGGTAAGCAGAGGACCGGGCAGCCTCAAGCTCCTGCCGCCCACATGCTGAGACACGAGGTTTGACTGGTAACTCCTAAATGGCAAGGGTTTCCAGGCTGGAAATGGGTGAGCTTTAAAGGGCAGATCCACACACAGCAGGAACTTGTACACCGATTTAGAAAATTTGCATTTCCTGCCCCAGTTCTTCTGAAACTCACGTCTCCCTTCCCAGACAGAACCACCCAGTCCTTTAAGGGCACTTTTGCCACCTGGGGCAGCGTGCAGTCACTGCTCAGGTCCACATCCTTCACACAGGCACAGCTTGCAGCAAAATGTCATTTTTTTCAGGGCAAAGCTGCTGCTTGGGAAAACAACACCCGAACAATGTAACATAAAAGCAGTGATATTGGGAAGCGGTGACGTTCAGCCCTCAAGTACGAGACAGTCATACCCCAGGCCCGCTGAGCTCCAGGCTGTACAGCCAGGACCTCTATCTTGACAGCAAGAGGCTGTCAAGCACGCCAGGCATTACATGCATGTCTGATAACAAGCCTGTTACCACTTCAGCTGATGTCCAAGCACATGGGCCCAGGATTTGTTTGTTGACTTTTGGTATGTGGTTTGTTGGTTTATTTAAGTCAGAGCCGGCTCTTTGAGGAATGGGATGGGAAATAAAAGAGGGAGGAAGGAAGTCGCTGGTAAAATCATACAAGTCAGAAGAAAGAATTTGTACAGAAAAGAGTATCCTTGACTTTAAGAAGTGAAGCTTGTTTCTGCATCACGCAGAGACACACACTGTTATGTTATGACAGAGGTTAAAGCAATACAATATATTAAATGCAGGAATTAAGATGGTTATTGGAAAGCTAGAGCTGTGCTAAGTATAAAAGAAGATCACAAGTGAAAGAGTCAGTTTAATAATCAAGACAGCTATTAGAGTGAGAAACACTCAGCCACGTACATACAGCGTGCCTGCAAGCAAGGGCGCCTTGCAGAAGACCACATCTGCACCCAAATGGTCAACACCCATGCTAGCCAAGCGGGGAAGCTGCTTGGCATCCCGTGATCTCTTCTGCTTCCCGGTGCGATTGTAGCCGTGGCCATGCTGGAAAAGCAGGGAAGGAGGAATACACCCCAAAATTTCAGCATGGGAAAATAGAGAGAGCACCAGTTTAAGAAGCTTCAGCAAAAAGGCATCCTAAGCCAGATGCCTAAAGTTTCAGGCTGGGTATTGCAGGCTAACAAAACTGTAAGTAAGTGGAAACAGTGTCCTTTGCAAAGCATGTCAGCCAGCTTTAAAAAGGAAGCAGCACAGCTAGCTCTACCCAGGTCAGTACTAAAGAAAACCAAGAGACTTTTGTCATGCTGTGATTTGTCAGAAGTGGCATTTCCAAACCATCTCCAGCTGCAAATAAAGTGTTAGAGGACATGGAGGGTAAAAATAAAACCCAAAAGTCCTTGAGAACAACAGAGTCTTCTCCATGTCCCTCTGAATGTCAAACTTGATCCACCTCCCTCCCGCCAGGTCTCACCTTGCCATGGCTTCTCTCCACCTTTCGGAAACACTTGTTCAAGGAGAGGTTGTGTCGAACTGAGTTCTTCCAGCCAGTGGGTGCCGTGGCAAAGTAGGGGAAGCGCTCCAGGATCCAGCTGTAGATTTCTTTGACTGGCAAGCTCTTGTTGGGGGAATGCTCGATCGCCATGTAAATGAGAAGGCTGAAAGAGTAAGGGGGTTTGGAAGTGGAGGATTTCTTTTCGGGGTTCTGGTAGCAGGATGGCGAGAAGGATGGCACGCTGTCGCCCTCAATGTCATATAAGGGGCTAACGATGGGAAGACCCTCACTTCCAAGGCTGAAGTTTGTTAGAAGGTTAGTACTTTCGTGCAGCCAGTTCAAATTTGTGAGCTCATCGTCTGCTGAATCTCTGTCCACCACAGTGGCCTTTGGCCTGCCGGCATCGCCTGCGTCGGGCAAGCTTCCCATCCCATGACACTGCCGTAGTCCTGCAGCTTTTTCTGCTCCTGGTGTTTCAGCTTTCTTATCCGGAGTCATTCCAGTGACTGGACCCATTTAGCTTTATTGGTCTGCAACAAAGGAGACAGTCAGAAATCAATGCAAACCTTCAAAATCATGTTCAATGGCAGCCCACTAAACCCAAACACAGTGCTGTAGCATCCCCACGCTGTGCAAGATACACTGCAGTCACTGATGAGAGCCAGGGTCCAACATAAGCCCCCCGGGTAATCTCATAAGCACGTGTTAACTACCCCTGGTTTATAACCAGAACTTATGGTAAGCACTTGGAAACTGCTGTATCTATCTTGAAATGCCAATTCGGACACAGAAATAATGGCTATTTTGATGTCAACATCTGAAATCTGAAAAAGACCTTAACAGGTAGGATCTAATCCATTCAGCGCTCACATTAACTCTTTAGTTATACTCTTTATATTGTAAATTGACCCTATTTAGAAGTGTTTGCCTTTGGTGCCCAAAGAGTAAAAAATAAGTTGCAAAACTTAAATCAGTGTAAAGTGAATTTGTGGTCTCAGCGCAAAAGAAGTCTTTACAACCCCCTACAAGTCACAGCCATTCCCAAGTGCTGCCCCTCATTTTCACCAGGGAAAGAACTGGCCAACCCATCAGTTCATCAGCCGGGGCCCGTGGAGCTGCCCAGGTCCAAAAGACCTTCTTTCCCCTCCTGCAAGGGCTTGCTGCTCTAACTCGGGCTTCCCTGCAGAGCAGAGGGTGGTGGCACCAGCTCTCAACGGGAAGGGACCATCTGCTGGGGTGGCAGCTCAGACCTGTTGCAGCAATAATGGCTGACCACTTGCTTTGACCTTTTCCCTAAATGAAAAAATATATATAAAATATAAAATAATATCTATTAAAATCTGCCACACAGAATGCATGGTCTAACAGACTACCCGTGCTTTAGAAGCATTACATTGACAAAAAGCATCTTCTTGCTCATAGAGTTTTAAAAGGGGTCATCTAGCGAACTATCTGATGCTAACGGCTGTTTTTTCTGCTGCTGTGACCATGTTAGAGCTTCACTGCACCTACAGCTTTGGCCAACATAACTGTACCAGAAGTACAGGCCAACAAAACCACTCTGAAGATGTGGTGTGTATATCTACATATATATACACACACACAGGGGCTATACCAGCCTGCTGTAAACATAAGGCACTCTGACTATGGATGCAGTTTACCAGCAAAGCTGAGGTTCATATTAACTGTAAAAAAAACCCAAAAAACCCCAAATAAAAAAAAAAAGAAACCAACCCAGTTCCCTGTCCCAGTACATGTGCTATCACTCTGGTTTCATGCTCCAGCTCCTACTGCAGGAGCTCAATTGCAAGACCAGGACAGTTTCCATATCGTATCTCACCAGACAGCTCTATGCAGTTACTGGGTATTTCCTTACAACCGTTTTTAGTAAACACATGGCTTCGTGCACTTGCATCTTCTCCTACAAAGTGGAGGCAAGGAGCTGGCCAGCTTGCGTACACGGTCTGGCTGTCTGTCCCACCTACAAAACCACACCACTGGCTGGCTCCAACCTGACAGCCTCACCATGTCCAAAGCAATTACATTGCCCAACATGCCTGGAGAGGTATTTGCCCAGCCTCCTTATTTTGGAGGAGGGGAGCAATGTGCACAATGGAGGCGTGACGTGGTGACATAGAAAGGCAACGGGATACATCCATTTTATGCTCCCCAACAGCAGCCAGAGCCCTGCCAGCCCCTGCCTGGCGCTGGGTAGACGCAGGGTGCAGAATTCGTGCCTCCCCCAGAAAATGCACGGCGTTTCCCACCAGCAGTTTCTTCTCGTCTCCTCATCTGCTCACACGCTTTCACACCAGCTATTGCAAAACTGTTTTGGCAGTAAAACCTGCACCTATGCTTACCAGTACTAGCACTGGAAACCATCCCCAAATTTTCTATTTAAGTGCAGGGACCAGCGTGATTAACTACCAGCTCAGTCATTAAAAAAAAATAATTAAAGCAAAGTGAACTGCTCAAATAGCTGGTCAAAAATAGCTTTGCTCTCCCTACAATTTACTTCTTCCCCAAGCCATCAGAGCAGATTTATATTGGCAGTCAGTGACTGCTGGCTTTAAACACAGCAATATATACATATGCTTATGTCATTTTTTCAATCCTTTCTTAAATTAAAAAACAAACAAAGGGCTAGTGATAAAATTCATACAGTGAGACAAACCCCAATTCTGCTGCAACGTGAGTTGCACCGTTTTCCTTATAACGATTAACTTTACCTCCTTGTTCCAGTGCCTCTTTAGCCAGCTACGTACTAGCTTACACCTCTCAGCTGTGTATTAGTAATTTTAGCACTCGGTTCATGTTGCATGAAATATCCCTTTGCAAATCTTCAGTCAGCACAGTAGATCAAGAACATGCACATGCACACACACACATGCAAGTTTTAGGTCACTGTATTTATTCCTTTGGTGAAGTGGGGCAATAAAGTCTGTTTTACAACACAAATACGGCCTGGGCATGCTCACAGCCTTCAAAAATATGGAGGGAAGAAAAACATATTAACTTCTTAAACTGGCACTTAAAATCAGGTAGGCTTTGTGGTGTCAATGCACTACTCGTTTGCATGTTGTTATGTGTTAGCAGAGAATCATTAGAATAATTAATACCCTACTTTAAAAAAAAATCATTTGCAAGCAATATACTTACAGCAAATAATATAGGCTAGTGCCACGTTTCTCATAGTAGATGCATTACAAAAATCCACATCTCATATTACCTTCTTAGTGCCTAGTTCACCACCTCGCACATCTTCTACATGAGCACATCAGCAGAAGTTAATTTTTTTTTTCTAGAAAGCTATAAAAGCCATTATTAGACTATTATCATCTATTAAATAAGAAAAAAAATAAAATCACAGTTCCATAACTGCTGCAGTTTTCAAAGGGTGTTCTGCAGTGGTCTAAATTGAATGCTGCATGAAGGATAATTTAAATATAGAAAAAGCAGAGTATGCAACAGGAAGAGTTATTTTAATGAAGTAACATTTAACTCCATTGTGATGGTAGTAATGAGACCGGTAACATCGATGACCACCAACTGACGATTTTGGCGCTGCCTTTCTGGAGACAGACAGTCTTCCTAGACAGCATCACCTCAGCCCCAACGACGTAACGTGCTTTACACCACGCTAACCTACCCTTGCTTTGTTTGATCTCAGAATATTGTAACCTCCAATTCTGTCCAGTTTACTCTGGCCTGCTGCCGCATCAGTCTGAAGAACAAACCAACATTGGCAGCCTTCCTACTGCAAAGGACTGCAAAGCCATCAAAAGCTCGCCCTTCCTGGAGACAAAGATCAACCACCACAACTCCAAGGGGTACTCCACAGATGGGGTCATTAACGGACATGTTAATGCCTGTCTCACCTCTCAAGCACCCAAGGGCCATGTGGACCACAGGATCTCCTCACCTCTCAAGCACCCAAGGGCCGTGCGGCTCATAGGACCTCCTCGCCTCTCAAGCACCCAAGGACCACGTGGACCATAGGACCGTCTCTATTCAGCTGAGACAGCACTGCTTTCTGCCTGTAGCAGCCTGGTGGGGAGCGACAGCAGTGCCACTGGTGTGTATCTGAAGGCACACAAGTGGTCAGCTTGTGTGCCCTCCAAAGCCCCTCTTCATTCACACAGACCCTTAACGACATTCAAAATTCACAATTTCTTTTCCTCCATGTGTGCTCTGCTTGGCCATAAGCAGGTGAGACTGTGAGAACACAGCTTCCAAGCTGTTGTTTTCAAGATTACCACTTCCAATATTTGGGGTTTAATATTTTATGTAAGGATCATGCGATTCACCAAAGCAGTCTTTGCTGTAAGCTAGCAGGGTTTTGTGGACAGGGATGACCCAGCCGGAGAGCCACAGTAAGAGCAAGGAGAGCAGACTGTGAGAAGAAAAGAGCACAAAGAAGCTCTCCAGTGCAGATGTCATGATAAAACCGTGTATGCTTGGACCCTCAGATTTTTTCCTAATGTTTCTTTCTCACTGTTACTGGCTAGAAGGGTCGATGCAAACAAGGTTAGAGGTAGCCACTAGGACTTGCTCTCCACAGTGCTCCCAGCCAAGCTGAATTAGGAGCACCGACGTGAAACAGAGAGGGAGGGGAGAGGGAAACCTAGCAGAAAGGCAAGGTTAAGAGCGCACATGAGCACTGCAAGGCCACTCAGTGAAATTTATCTTCCACTCCTTTATTCCCTTGCTGCCACCTTCCCCGCCTCTTCAGCTACTGCAGGGGCAGCAAAAGCCTTGCAAGAAAACCACCTCCAAATGACACGCACCTGCTCAGCTGCTGAGACACGCTCCCTGTCCCTCTTCTCCGGCTCTCCCGGAGCCACTTCTTACCGAAGGAGGATGGCAGATGGCAACCATTTAACCGACCTCTCCGGCTGGCACGTTGAATGCCCAGAGACTTGCTGCAATTCCCACGAGGACAGCCCCAGCCCCGCAGGCAGAGCCGGAAGGCAACTCCAGCCGTGCAAATGCAGAAATAACGTGCTTTAAGCGCACCGCTAAAAAATGTGCAACAGTTTACGCTCTGTCCCATGTGCTTTGCCCTACCAATAAGTACACAGTAACACAGCACACTGCTGTTAATTAGTATTAACACTTGCAACTGAAAGACTAAGTATTCAAAGCCTAAGAGCATCACGCATCCAAACCCTAAGGAACTCAAGCACCTATCTCCTGTAAGCACCTTCAAAAGAAAAGCCAACCAAAACATCTACTCCTCAAATACAAAGTACTGCAGCAGAGGTGCGCATTATTGTCGTGGTTTAACCCCAGCTGGCAACTAAGCACCACACAGCCGCTCGCTCACCCTCCCTCCCCGGTGGGATGGGGGGAGAGAATCGGAAG
>NW_008824051.1:1763609-1773070 GCF_000699105.1 Pygoscelis adeliae
TGGCAGGGCATGAGGAGCTGAAAAGTCCTTGACTAGTGTAAGCACCACTTAGCAACAACTAAAACATCAGTGTGTTATCAACATCATTCTCATACTAAATCCAAAACACAGCACTGTACCAGCTACTAGGAAGAAAATTATCCCAGCCGAAACCAGGACAACGTGCTCGGACAATAATACTGTGTCTGCGCTCAGCATCCACCCTTAACTCAAAAGAGAGGTCTCAGACTAGGGTGACTAGGGTGGTCCTGCTGCTAAAACCATCATTCTTGTTTTATGCCAAGGCAAGACTATGTAGAATAGGTACCTCAAGATTATCAAAATACGCCACTCTTTCAAACAGCATGGGAGGTCAAACTGGACCAATATCATTTGTATACACACACACCCCCGTGCTGGTTTTGGCTGGGGTAGAGTTAATTTTCTTCATAGCAGCTAGTATGGGGCTGTGTTTTGGGTTTGTGCTGGAAACAGTGTTGATAACACAGAGATGTTTTCATTGTTGCTGAGCAGCACTTACTCAGAGTCAAGGCCTTTTCTGCTTCTCACACCACCCCACGAGCAAGCAGGCTGGGGGTGCACAAGAAGTTGGGAGGGGACACAGCTGGGACAGCTGACCCCAACTGACCAAAGGGATATCCCCCACCATATGACGTCATGCTCAGCATATAAAGCTGGAGGAAGAAGAAGGAAGGGGGGGACGTTTGGAGTGATGGTGTTTGTCTTCCCAAGTAACTGTTATGCGTGATGGAGCCCTGCTTTCCTGGAGATGGCTGAACACCTGCCTGCCCATGGGAAGCGGTGAATGAATTCCTTGTTTTGCTTTGCTTGAGCACATGGCTTTTGCTTTACCTATTAAACTGTCTTTATCTCAACCCACAAGTTTTCTCACTTTTACCTTTCCGATTCTCTCCCCCATCCCACCGGGGGGGAGCGAGCAAGCGGCTGTGTGGTGCTTAGTTGCCAGCTGGGGTTAAACCACAACAATTATTTTGCATGGTAATTATATACAGAGGACTATGATTCTAGGATAAGATGATTAAAAGGCTGCAAAGTCAACTGAGGTTGCTCAAATAAAAGTTAGGGCAAGAGAGACAACCTTCTGTCCAGCTGTCTTGTGATTTTAGCATCGCTCAGGAGCACACAGAAATAATAAACACCAGTCCAGCACCCAAAGCCCAGTGAAGTCCTGCTCTTCCAGGCCACTCGCTACCCAGACAGCGCAGCCCAGGTCTGAAGGGGCTGATGAAGGCTGCAGGTGTATTCAGGTGGCAGTCAGGTTCAGAGAAGCCCTAGCAGATCGGAGGAGATTCAACATCATGAGACAAGATAATTTTTGCAGTCTTCTTTCAAACTCACTGAAGAGCTAAGTTTGGGAAAGGTTATGGGGGCTGGAAGGTCCTCAGCCTAGTGGAACACATCTGGGGTTAAACCAGGTTTGCACGCCCCCATACACATCCCCAGCTATGCCTTCATTTTGATGGAGGACCTTGAGCACCACTGTGTTCTGCCACAGAAACAAATATTTTAATGCATAAGTATGCTATGAAGACAAAGCTGCCTTAACAAAACTGGGAGTCCACTTGGGCATATCCTCAGGCAAGCAGGGAAGCACGCTTTTTTTGCAGCAGCCCTTCCTGAAGAAGTCTCAGCTCCAGCAGAGTCCAGGTCCAGTGGGCAAAGCCACAGTAGATACCTCCATCCCACCAAAGGTGACCTTCTCCAGAACCAGCAGTGTTGCAGGTAATGGTGCACAGCTGTCATTTTAGTACTACGGCCACCACGGCTGGACTCGTCGACCCGACAAGAAAGAATTCAGCCTTTTCGTTAAAAGACGCCATAGACCTTGTCCATGCCAAGTTAGCATGTGAGCAGAGCTGCTGCTGCTGCTGCTGCTGCTGCTTGACCCTTCTTCACTCTCCAGTGGCGTCAGATGAAAGGTGCCGTTTGGCATCTGCACAACATCAGTGCCCCAGGTTAGGACAACCTTCTCTGCAACTAATGTACCGATTTATTTCTGTAGCAACTAGGTCACCTCTGCTAGCAGCAGGAAGACCTGGAACCTGCTAACAGTGCAGTAATTTCCCTCCAGATTTAAAAAATAAAAATTAAAAAAAAAAAAAAATCTTACCATGCATTGTCAAAGTCTGAGGAGTAGAATATGATTTTAAGCCAGGAGAAGAGATTTTTAGCCATATCACACTTACATTAATGAAAGCAGCTCTGCAGCCACCCTCTCTGCAACAAGCTCAGGGCATGCAGCCTTAGTGATACAGCTGGGGCAATTTGTGTACTTTGCACACAACTTTTGTACTAACATATACACGCTCTGAGAGAATATTTTAAAAGATTGGTATGTGCCTTTGCACACAAGCAACTCTTGCATGCAAACTCTTCTATGGATTTTTCATATTCCCTTGCATTTACAGGAGGCACATCGACACCAGGGATTGTCCTCACTTAAATACATCAATGTAGGTATCGTGTTGCTAAAACAGCACAAGAATTGCACAAATAAATGACTGTCACCACTCACCTACACAAGTTCACAATACACTTTCAAGACAGCACAGGACCAACTTCAAGTTTTCGCCCGTTAGAGGGAAGAGCCACAAAAAAAAAAAAATCTTGGCACAACTAGTGAAAACCCATCGACAAAAAGCACGACATCCGCTTGACCGGGAGCATTAAAAGCATGACACCAGACCATTTTCCCCCCCATTAATTTAACCTTCCCCCCCTCCCTCATCTCCTTTGTCTCGGGCTGCCCTGCTCCATCCCCTGCCCACCTCACACGGGCGGCTCGGCAGGCCGGGGGTCCGCCCCGCCCCCCCCCCCTATATTTGATTACAACACTATATGATGTCACGTATCCAAGACAACTAAAGGCATTACGGTCTCCCAGGGACAAAACCGCCTCTCGGCCATAGATTTCAGCGAGCTGGGACCCGTTGTCTGCAGAGGAGAAGAACGGGCAGCTGCACCCCCGGTGACAAAAGGCACCCAGAGATGCTCCCCCAGGGCAGCACCCGTGGCAGTCGGGGCCCTTCCTGCTCCTCTTGGCTTGCAAAGGGGCAGGGGGGAATTAAAAATACCCGTTAAAAAGGTGGTTATCGGCTTCTCAAAGCCAGTCTGAAAAAAAAACCAAACCCAACCAAAGGACCGTCAAGCCTCAAGCTCCAGGGTTTCTTTTTAACCTTGGCATCGGTGGGCTCAAAGGAAGAGAGAAGTTTTCCAGGTATTTGCTGAAATACTTCCAAGCCTCTCTCATTTTAATGCCCCTTTAATGTCAATATTCTCCCACACTCTGTGATCTAATTAAAGGCAAGGAAAAAAAACCAAAACGCAGTAACAAAACCCAGTGAAAAGGTCCAATATTAGGAAAAGTTAAGAAACGCTGCAAAATTTAAAAAGGTAAGGGAATAAACCCTTATCATAGCCCGGGGAAGGGCAGGGAGTGAGAGAAAGAGAGATCATCCGAAATCTAACTTGTATGAAAAAAGTTTTCGTTTTTTTATTGAGTACACATATACACACACACAAGTGGGTTTGTGATTGAAGTAAATATCTGAAACGAAAACGATAGGTAAACTCAGACATGCCGAGACCCCAGTCCAGACCCTGTGCACAGCCCAGAGTCTCTGGGCCATTTATTCCAGCGCTGCCTGCAGAGACTTTGCAATCGTGAAGCCTTTCCAAAGGCTGCAGTCACTGTTGGATGGGGTCCCCTGTGCCTCAGATTCAAAACATGCACATGAAAACAGTCTAACAGAGAAATTGGGAAGTGATAAAAAAAACCAGCAGTGAAACCTAAACTATTAAGAAAACCCCTTGGTGTTACAGAGAGGGAGGGCCCGGTACTTTTAAGAAAAATGCTTTACTGCCAATAGTAGCTTTTCAAAAGTAGCTTTTCAAAAGATGCCTTCGGGTCATGTTCCTTAAATTCAGTACACTGCTTGCTAAATGGACTAAAATGCAAAAAAATGTAAGCCATTGATATGTTCACAAGTGAGCCATTTGAGCAAATGCCTTGCAAAATAATTCTGATGCTAATTTCCTTTCCAGGGTAACCCTTCCACGTGTTTCTCTACCATCCTCTTGAAATAGAAGTGAATATAGCTACGTTTCAGCTGGTGGCTGTACCAATTTACCAACATTAGAAAACATAATGCCGTCTTTTCCATCCAGCTTTTCTGCCTTCTTCAGCCTTAAAGTACCAGAACTCCCGATTTTCAGCTCAAAGCCAACGATTTGAAGCTTCGCCCCAAGTGACCCTTACGCAAGATTTCATTTAAAAGCATCATCGGAGCCGTACCACAAAGCCACCGCCACGTTACCAGCACAACTTCGTGATCGTGAAGCTGTCACCAGTTGCTGTTTCCCATGTCCTGCTCCCCAAGCGCAGGTTTTCCTCCAGAGCCCCAGGCACGGCAGAGCGATGCTCTTCAACATGCTGACCTCCCCGGCCAACTTGCTCTTAATTTTACTCCACAACTCTTGAACTTGGCTTTCTGTTTCAAAATTACTTTATATCAGAATAATCCCTCTGCTCGTAATGGTTGTGGCACAAAATTATCTTTTCTTCTATACGGTGACCCCACACTGCAACAGCCGGGCCAAGCAGGTTTCTCGTATAGACAAATGGCCCAGTTTAATCACACAGGGTCTGTATGTTGAGGTACACCTTCAGATGGAAGGCTACAGAAGACACCAATTTCTCTAAACACAGAAGAAAGGCACCCGTGCTAGCAAAATTAAGCCATCGAAGTACAAGATGCCATCTGACACTTCTCATATGGCATGGTCAAAAGCCCAAAAGCATACTAGCTCATACTTTTGACTACTCAACATCCCTAAACCAAACCAAACTGGCTGATAACCGGTCTGGTGATGGTCCTCACAGACCAGAGGATGAGGGATGAGTGATTGCTGCTGCTGCTTGGCAGCAAGCTTCCCAGCTCCCACTCACTCAGTTCTACTTTGTGCAAGTTTTCCAGCTGCTGAGCTCTCTCCACATCCAGTAATCAGCTTTTAGGTGACCACATACTTGCCCCAAATCTAAGCATAATGCAATCCAGTGAGAATGTTAAAAAGGAAGCAAGCAGGGGACTGCACGTGAACTGGGAAACTAAAAGTAGCTACAAACTGCAAGATAGGAACGCACTGAAAATAATTTGAGAGAAGAAACAAAGCCTGAGCATGGTATCAAGATAAGCTGCTCCAGGAGATGGGCTTTGGGAATACATCCAGTCACACATCACGAAGTCCACAATAAAAACGCGATGGCAATTTGTACGACACACACTGGTGGGACACCCAGATGCATAAGCAAAATAACACGAGGGTCGAGCAGCATCACCCGCATACCACCCATCCAGCACTTAATAGATGGAAAACGCGGTCACGCCGACAAAGTCGAAGGTACCCAGTGGTGCCGTTCAAAGGCACATCAAGGTGTGTGTGGTTGTAAGGCAGAGACCAGGTTTGTCGCTGGCCGTAGGCAAAGGCCCGCACACGGCCGTAAGCGCCGCAGCTGGAGGCTGTAGACCTGATCTCAGCCCAGCCCTGCATTTCAAACCCGTCCCATTAGCAAGTTCAGAGAAGTGGCATCAGCCACCTTAGTCCACAGCTGCCATCCTGCAAGGCAGCCAACGTAGACGGGTACCGCTAACCTGAGTAAATCATATTAGGATTTTCTGCCAGCGGGCAAAACTGGCTGAAAACATTCCCAACTTATAATCTAATCCTTACAGAGGGTGCAGAAGAGCAGGGGTGGGAGTGATTTCTGCAGCAGCAGTAGCCCATTTAATGGAGTCCCTAACATATCCTAATCTTTGAGGAAAAAGTAGGGAGCTCTAAGTCTAGTTTGAACACAACAGAAAAAAATTTGAACACGCTAGGAGAAAAAAAAAAGTCAAAATCCACATCGTTGACTTTTGATATAAATCTTCCTATCTGCACAAATTCCAGGCTTCTCTTTAAATGGTCCGGGTACATGAGCAACCGTTCGGTAACACGGGTATTTCTGCCCCAGACACAACAGCTAGTCTTCCCGGTTGCAAACTGCACAGACCTCCGGGCCCTCGGCACCGAGGAGCACCCAGCAGCGCTCTCCAAAAGCGAGTGTGCCCCAACCCTCATGCTTCTGCAGCGTTTTACAGGGAGGAGGCAGAGTACCAGGGGTCATAAAGACACTGGCTGGCATCAGACAGCACTTCTTTCGTACGACGTAATTTATTACCGAAACATGGGTGAGCCCGTCTGCCACTTCCTGACTTAAATTGTACTTTGCAAGTACCCCAGAGCATCGCTGTGTGCTTTTACCCAGCATGGTGAGGATGGGATGGAGAGTTCATCATCACACAGCGTGCACTAAGTCAGAAGGCACGTGTAATATGACAGGGAACTAATAAACATATCACACACAAAGGTCCAGCCAGAAAAAAAGTGAAGCAGCATCTCAGGGTTTTCTTGTTTTACTTGTGGGTGTTTTCTCTGGGAGCCAAGGAAGCTGCTGGATCTGGGAAGAGCCACACCACGAGCACCCAAACCGACCCTTTCAGTTGCTGCGCTGGGATGCGGACGAGGTTTCCAGTCTGCAAGCGCGCACTTGCTGAGAGACGAAGCCCCGTGCTGACGTGAGTCACCAAGTGCCGCTGACAGCAGCATCTCGGCGCAGGAAGTTGCCCAACACCATTTCAGTTGTCGAGCGGCGAGGCACACGCGCTAGGATGCGGCACTCGCTGCCTCCATCTACTTCCCTCAAGTAAGTTACAGTCAATGCGGTGACATCCTATATACGAGCTTATACACAATACACCTCATTAACGGGAGGGGGGGGAACAGCAAAAGCCATAAAAAGAAACCTCAAGGAGCCAAATGGAATAAAACGGACAGAATTTACACCTGCGCTAAAAGGTAGTGAGTATGCATCCGTACCGCTGACAGCCTTTACTTATGGGGACTAAAGGCTGTTTTCCATTGATTTACAGCCAGGAAAGGAAAGCTGTATTTAAGACAGCTCATTTTGCACCGCGGCAGTGCAGCAAGACTACCCCCTTGAAGGGAGCGGCGTAAGAGATGCAGAGCAGCGTTGTGCTGTGTGTGCTGTGGGCACACAGTCACTCCTCCCAACACTCCTACTTTCTGTCACCCCGCCAGCTATAATCCCGCTGTCTGGCTCGTTCTGATAAGGTAACACGAACTTGTATTTGGAAAAAGTCTTCTGAGTGCCTGGGATATTTCCTCCCATAAATACCAGCTCCTTTTAACCCCAACAACGAGAAGCCAAGGAATGATGACGGGGGAGGAAGGTGAAATTACAACCCTAGTGAAACCAGCATCAAAACTTCCACTGTTTTTATGGGAGGGAACCAATGCTTCCATGCAAGAACTGCACCGCTTTCTCATCAGTTTAAATTAAATCCATACACAGCATCTTCAGGCGCTAAACTATCTCGTTCACCAAGAGTTTGGCTTTGCTCAACGTGTCAGGTTTTCAAGCTGACTGCATCGAGCGGGCAGAGCCTATGGTTAATAAAGATAGTAAAAATGAGCTTGATGTGCCCCTAAGCCTCTGTCTTCTTTCCCAGGCACTACAGTCGCTTGCCAGGCAGTCCTTTTTCTAGTCCGACAGGACCATTACACATCCCTGTATCTGCTCCGTTACTTACTGGACTGGCATGTCCTGACACTGAGATAGCTGCTGGCAATGCTGGCGCCTTCCATCCCGAGCTCCCCAGAGGATGCGGGAAGGCTCCTCAAGCAGAAAACCTGTGGCAGTTGAAGCTGTTGGGGCAGCACGCTCCTTGGTTGGTGTCCCTTTTGGATAAAAAGAAAAAATCTTACTTCTGGGCTGAGCAATCCCTGCGGAGCTCCTTCGGTATAGCCTCGGTGGCAGCACCCAAAGGGGTCACAACTTCATCCTCTGGTCAAGACGCTGACAACGAAGACATCAACCGAGTTTTATTCCAGCAGGGTCCCAGAGAGCACTCCGGGCCGCACGCCTGAAGCGGTACGGGGTCGGTGCCTCCAGCCCCCTGCTCCCCAGGGCAGTGCCACAGCTAGAGCCAACACAGCACCTCCACCACCCTCTGCAAGCGTAAACTCCGTGTACAGTGGCGCCGCTCAGTTTATGGGGCATTTGGGGGGGGGAAGACTAAGAGCACAGAAAAGTCCTATGTGTATTTTAGGCAACTCAAACGTACAAAGTGAGAATTACCATCTCCCCCCTGTTTCTACAGAACTCAAGTCACGCAGCTGGACACAAGTGAGCCCCCAGCAGAAGCCGAACCGCTGCGGCAGCATGCGGCCGAGCTCAGAAATAACATACCCTGGCACTCTGCTAAGTTCATTATCTCAAGCTCTGTGCTGTGTTAATTGCTACTATATAGCTTTCAGTTCAGAGCTGATGTGTCCAACTACCTTCTGCAGAGCTTGGGAAATGTGAGTTGGCACCTGCCAAGAAAAAAAAAAAAAAAAAATGGAACAACTGCAAACTAGTTCGAGTTTTCTGACATAACGTCAGCTTAATTCTTCTTGCATAGGTGTAGCATCACACCAGACTTCTAGGAGGGAAAAAAGACCCGAAACCAAGAAACACAACAGAAGTTAAATGATTCACGTGTCAGTATATGACAACCCAACTGTTACTGAAGTCCACCTAAATGCAAGTCCACCAGTAATAAGATTTGGAGTGTGTGCGTGTGTGTGTATATATGTAGTATATTATATACAAAATTATCTTTATTTCACAGGTTAGCCACAAACCTAATCAAGTTACCTTCACAGCATTCAAGTCCAACATAATTCAGCATTTTTAACTTTACATTTTGCATATAACGTCCATCCCTAGGCAGGCACCAAGGCGGAGAGGGGAGTTTACTGGGTCCCGCTCAAGGTTATTCCTTATTTTCTGGTTTTACTCTTTGTCCTCTTTACTCTTTGTTTGGGCCTTGTCAGAATCCAAATCTTCACGAACAAAAGCCAGTTTCCGCTCCCACATAAACTGGGCGACCAGGAGCGTTTGTGTGTCTGGGCAGGAGCAAGCCAGGCGGGCAGTAAGATGCTGCTCCTCAGCCGCCACCGCCATTCACTGCCCAACTCCACCGAAAACCCCCGAAAAAGCCGGAAAACTCCGACGGGCCACGTGCAGAATCCCAGCCGCGCCTCGAGCACCTCATGAGCTGTTTCCAGCGTTTTACCCCAAAATGCGGGACCCCCGTAACGCGTCTCCCGCTCCCCCCTCACCTCTGCAAACCACACAGACTTTGCACACCCGTGGGGGCTTCCCACCGATTTTGGGACAACGGGGCGCACCGGAATAACGCCCAAAGGGTGTTTATTTAGTTAAATAAACCGCTTGAGGGGTTTATTGCGGTGACCCGGAGGCGAGGGGCACGGGGGAGCCGCGCCGCCCAGTCCCTGCCCCGGGCGGACCCCGTCTGCGCACCCCCACCCCG
>NW_008824051.1:1773886-1810274 GCF_000699105.1 Pygoscelis adeliae
TTTCCCCCAAAACGCCCCCTCAAAAAACAAACCTGGAACATAAACCCTCCTTTTAGTTTCGCTTCCCTTTCCTCTCCCCCCCTCGCACCTCCACAGTCGCCCGTGCGCTGGTGTCTTTTGCCTATTTTTTTTTTCCCCGCGTCTTACTCGTGTCTCCCGTGACGTTAAACCTTTTTTCTCTTTTTTTATTTGTTTTTTTTTTGTCCTCTTAACAAAGATGAAGCTGCCGCCGTGTTTGCTCTGCCTTATAGCGCATTGTCCTCCACTCGTGCCTTTGGCTTTAAGCTTTTCAGGGCGAGAACTTTGCTGTTTGCTTAGCGGGGTTTTACAGTCCTGCATGCACTTGCAGTTTTACGACATAATAAAGAGGACCTCGGGAAGTCGCTCGCAGGGAGAAATCTTCTTTTGTGGACGATCTGCCGCTGCAAAAAAGTTTATTCGCCCTTCCAAGGTTTCCTTGCTTTCTGAAGGACGCTCGGCTTTCGCCTGCCTTTTGATACGTTGCAGTAATTTTATTTATAAGGGAGGATGGGAACATGTTTCAAGGAAATTCCCCCACTCCACGTTAGCAGGAACCAGTTGTTGTTTGGTTTTTTTTAATTTGAAATCATTTTAGTTTGGAGAACTGGGGTTTTTAAGAGTGAGGATGAATCAGGCCCAGGGTCATAGCAAGCAGAATATTCTCCCAAGGGCGGAGGATCGAACCCAGTGGCAGGGAGGCTCAGCCCAGCACATGCAGGCTCCTTCTGCTACGCTGTGAAGAACGACGGGCTTCGGAAAGAGTCCAACCGCACAGTTTTGACCAGAATAAATCGTTCTCAGCAACTTCCATTTTGCTCCTACCTAATTTCCACGGATTGAATACGTTATGATTCATTCAACCTTTTCTTTTTTTTTTTTCTTTACAGCTTCAGAAGTTATCCGGGCCCTTCCAACCTCTCAGCAGACAACAGAAATGCACTTATATTAATAATGCATTACTAAAGCCATCTAATGCTGAAAGCACCCTCCACTCCTAAACCATGAAAAATAGACCTAGCATTGCTGGTACCAGCAACGCTTTGTCCGCAAGAGGCTCTTTTGCCTAAATTCCCATCCCTCCGCCTCCCAGAAAGCGTGCGCTGCAGCTTGCCTTGACAGCTACCACACCTCAGCTGCTTCAGAGGGAGGGAGGAGCGGGGGCCCAAGCTGCGCATTGTTTGCCTGTTGGAATCAGGGTGTGTTGCTTTGCCTTTTGCCCGGCTGGGCGGCAACCTGAAAGAGAAGTATTTGAATCCCAGATCCATTCAGCTTGATATGTTACGTGAAAGGTTTGGTGTGAGCCACGGAGCGTGGCATCCATTCTCACCCCTTGATTGCATTTACACCCCGGCCTTTAAAGCAGAGCTGCTCACAGATTTTTCCATTTGCCCTTTAAAGATGCAATCTGAGTTCAGGAGGAACATACGCCCTCCCACCCTTCATGTTTTAGTGGAAGAAAAAAAACCCAAACCAAACAAAACCTAAAAGGATAAAAACTGAAAATGCCCTGAAGTCACCACCCCCTCACAGAAACAAAAAATAAAACTTGGCCTTTGAACGAGCATTTTATTTAAACCGGGGTATAGCACAACACTTCAAATGAAATAAAATGTTTTAACACCTCCTGAAAAACGTTGTCACCTTTGTCATCCTCAGTCCTCTCTACTGCTCAACATGCCCACAGCAGGGTTTTTTTGGCTTTAAACGATACTATGTTGTTAAAAATCCAGCAACTCCATATCAATAAAGGCAGTAACCACGATTTGAAGCTTTCTGGAGTGCCTTCTGCATCAGGCCCTTACCTCCAACACCAACTTCACTCTTCTGCTACCTGTGAAGTCACCAGTGGCTGCAGTAGTGCATTTGGGGAGGGGGGACAAAAAAAGGCCCAGCACAACCCCTAGAAAGGCTTCAGCTTTCCGCCTCGTATCATATTCATCTCAATAATGCGCCATGGGCAGAATTACATCTCCTAGAGGTACATGTGTAGTTGCAATTCTGCAGCAGCTCGCCCGTGCAGTGCTGACCCGGCTCGGTTGGGGCGCAGAGCGTTTTGAGTGGGCATTGCCAGGTCGGGTAGTGGGTACAGGACAGGCACGTGCCACAGATACGTGATTCAGCATCCCTAGTGTTATGGTGATGCTGGGGGTCGCTCCTCAAGGGTGTCTGCTTTCCCACCAGCCACAGCCCCCAGGAGCAGCCCTGCAAAAACCAGTGCGTTCCTGCCGGAGCACGGTTTGCACCCCGGGGCGATGCTTCATTTTCAGCCTGTCTTCAGCAGCAGCCCGGATCCATGCCTGCAGCTTACGCAGGAGCTGAGGCATGCCAGGGCTCCAGGCTCTCCTGACCCCCACCAAACACACAGCCAGAGAGAAGGGTAAGCACCCTTCGTGAACAGGCAGGAACAGTCCTCCACCGCAGGCCTTTTTGGGTCATCATGGGGACACTCACACCACTCCTGATGTTTGCCTGCTCTGCCTGTCCCCGCCTGTACTGGCTCCTGATTAGAGACCTCAGCCAGCATCAGAATGCCTTCACCTAGTGCCCAGGCAGCTGCCGGATGATCAAGGAACCTGTGTTTGTTCGGCGTCCGCTCCGAGTTTGATCCCTGCCTCCTCACCATGAACCAGTTTGCCTGCTAAATCCTGCACACGATTTGTGAGAGCAAGAGGGAGCAGGTGGTGGAGGGCTGGGAGCAACGGTATCAGACAGAGCCAAGGCCACCAGTGTCGTTCTGCCGCTGAGAAGCTGGAGAGCCACGGCGTGGAGGACACCCTGCCAGGCTGCTTTGTGCAAAATCCCTCAAAGCTGCTTGTTCCCAAATTTTGGATTGAAGGGATGAAACCATTCTTTCCTGCAATTTACCCTGTCCCACAACGGAGATCTGCAGCTGCTGGCAGTCCAAGCCCACACGCTGCCTTGGTCTCCCTCTCACTCCATCTCAGCTTTCTACTGCATGCAGGACAAGCACCAGAGCTACCGAAGGAAACCTTCAACAAAACAGTGACGAAGCAAAGCAGAACTCATCCAATAAATATGACAAGGACATGGTGCTATTTCCCAGCACAGACCTTTAAAATAGGTGGGAGACACATTAGTCATGGTGCTACACCACGGGTCTCCACATGGCTCCCCAGGATGTCCATGCAGTACCTCCTGCAGTCACCCAAGGCAGGAGGCGTGGGGAAGATGGGCTGCAGAGGTGGAGGCAGGTGCTGAGGAGGTGGCAGGAGGTGCCCTCTACCCTACCCTTGTCACCGCCTGCTCAGGGCCAAGTCAGACTCAGCAGAGGTGAGTCAGGCTGCTGGTGCCTCTTGGCCCCGGTCCAGGGCTGTCCTTGAAGGTACTGCCCACTCAAGGACGCGCCGTGACTGCTTTGCCAAGGCAGCTCTCATCGCTGCAGCTCTCCTTCCCGGCTCCTGCGCAGTTTCTGCCGGAGGCTGGCTGTCCTCCCCCTTTCAGGGCACAGTCACGGCTCTGCTTGTCTTGCTCTCACCACAGGTGGTGAAATGCAAGGAAAAAAAAAAAAAAAGTGGTTTGGGGATTTTTTTCTGCTCTGGGCAGAAAATAGGCCCTTCCACCTCTCCCATGCCAGGTCAAAATCCTCAGACCTTCTCTCTTATTTTGATCCGAGGCGTTGATGGTAGATGGCATTTATACATGCGTCATGGGATAAGGCTTTCCCTAGGCAGAGAGGATGGTCATCCAGACCTGGTATGTAGAGGACAAACCCACTGGGAAGATGAAACCTGCCTCCCAGCAGTTACAATCTGCCTCTCCTGAGAGGAGAGGGGACAGCAGGGACTCTCTGAGGGCTGCATCAGACGGACCCAACCTGTGCCACCCAGCGCCATGAAAGCACCTCCTCACCCAAGCCAGTCACCCATCCTGCCACCTAAAGCACAACGCATGATCAGTGCTCTTAGGTGCAACCTAAGAGCATGGAGAGTGGGGAAAGGCAAGAAAGGAACTGCTAAAAAGCAGAAGGGCGGGTGCTGGGAGTCCAGTGGCATGACTTGCCGTACGAGATCCAGCGGGCCCCAGTTACTGTGCCGGGATTTCTGCCACACGTGTGAACAGTCGGCCGGGCTCCATAGTGCCTCAGCACTTTGCATCATGAAACCACAGGCACTTTGATCCCAGACACCTACAACCGGTGTATCACCCTGCAGAAAGCCGGCATAAGAAGAGTTTGTCAGGTTAATCCACCCAGGAGCGGCGTTGTCTCCTCCAGAGGAGCAAAACAGGGTGCTGTTCGCAGGCTCTGGCTAACCTTTGTTCCTGCCCAGGGATGCCATGAGAGAAATGCCGGTCCAGCACTGGTTGGACACCTGCTTCTTCTAGGACTTACTGTTGCAAGCAGCACCTCCGATTTGCATTGGCAGCTTGTTTGAAGTAACAACTTCAAAGGGACTTCCCATTTCTCCAGGTTGGTGTGCCTGCCTACTCAGCTCCCACACCATAACTTTCTGCTTGCAGTTTCTGTCTGGGAATGTCTCTCGCTTTGCTCTCTCCTACCACCAGGCTAGTTTAGCGTTTGATCTCTTCCCTCACCCTAGGCAAAGCCACGAGGGACACTGTTCGGTGTGTGATTCATAGCATTTATTTTCCCACCATCCTGCCACCTGCCACATTTGCCCTCTCTCTCATCTCTTGCTACATCCTAAATGGGACTCGATACTGAAGTTCTTGTTCAGATCTGGTTGTAGTTATACACAGACAGGTCTGAAGTCCCTCATTCTGGGGACTGAATATGCTCTCTGCTTTTTTCTTTCCCCCTTAACAGAACCTCCTAAGATTGAGGGTCTGTGAATATCTCCTGAGACCCACTCTTCCCCACTGAATATCTCTGCAGTATAGATCCAGAGCTCAGACAGGCAGGTAACTATAAAGGAAGTCTTAGGGGCAATATTATCCAGCAAAATTAATAATTAGGTGCTTTCCCAACCACACAACAGAAGTCACTGCACTGACTGGAAGATGTTCAGTGCTGGTTGCAGTACTCCTCCTGCACTGCATGTTGCGTGTCCAAGAACTGAAATACACGTGTTGAATCACCATCGAAACATTAAGACTCTACGATATTGGATAACCAAAACTGTCTGCAAAGCTAAGAAGCTATCTGTGTTAGAAAGAGTTTGAGATTATTGCTGTGCTGGGAAACACTTTGGGTGGGAATATTGATCATACTTGCATCTGGTTGGTTGGTATAGCTCATGCTAGCTCAGTAAATGATGTAAGCCCAAACCTGTGTGAGATGGTTCTGCCAAAACAGAATAGCGAACATTTTGCCAGTTTAGCTATGTCGCTTAAGGGTGACTTTTTTTTTTTATTTCAGACTTCTAAATGATGCAGCTAGAAAATCATCAAGAGACCAGGCCGACGCAGCCTGGTTTGAAAGCTCGTGCAGAAGTGCCTACTCAAGAATGGATAAATCAACCATGGAGTAAACCAAAGGTGATCTTACTTAGCAATGCATTTGGATTATTATTTAGCACCGTCACCTATTTACTCTTAAGCAGGAGGAAGTTTATCTGTAGACTTGCTCTCCTCACCAATGGATGAGGAATAAAACCAGCATTTTTACTATTGGAAAGAATCTTGCATTTTTAAGAGATAACTTACCTCCCTCTCTTCATGGATAATACAAATACCTTACAGAAAATAGTAGCAATTTCCTAAATAAGACCAAGTCAATTGTTTCTGTTGTGCACAAACAAAAAGATTCATGCTTTTTAGTAGATAGCCCACTATGTAATCTGCCAGGCTGAATTACCCAGAGATACTTTGTTTTGAAAGGAGTGCAGAAATCCTGCAGGTTTAATTGCCAATAAATCAGCATGACCTCCACTCCCTGACACTTTTTTTTTACAATGATCTTTTCAAGCAGAAAATGAAGAGACTGATTTTTACAGTGTGCGCCTACTGCCTTTGGAGAGATAAGAGCAATGACACACACGCAGGCTCCTCCATTAAAAGCTATCTTAGATAATGAAGGACTCAATCAATGGTGTGTTCTGTTTGCTTTCTGGTTATTTTCACCTTGTGTTAAGGCGCTCTCTTTTTGTTATGATTAGGAGAGTACTTGCTTGTTTAACAATTGGCTTTCAAATTGTTGTGTCTGTGTATTCTGCAGTACTCGAATTTATTTGTGGTTTATTTTTACACTGATGCTTAAAATTTTAAGGCAAATGGCAATAGTTCAAGCTCTGACCTGGGGTTAAATATTTGACTAAGGATTTAGCAGTTTAAAGAGAGCTTGAGTATTTTTAAAAGAAATTATTTTGATTTCAATGCAAAATGCTCATTATGGTGCCTCTCAGTAACAAAGGTTTTATGGTTTTACATTATTATTCAAAAGAAAAGGTATGATTTAAAGCCCAGTGAAAAACCTGAAATATAGCCCTTCATCTTACTGCACGTTATAAGCTTTACTTCTCATATCAGCTTTTATTTAGCCTATCTTTAATCCAAATATCTTCAAACATTTGCAAGTGCTTGGCTTCAAAACACCGTCTGAGGCAGCTGGTTATTATAATCTCCTCTAATAGATAGGTGGGTTGATACAGGGAGGGACTGAGAGGTGAACAGCATCTCATCAGTGCACAGTGGTGGGCTGGGGTTCAGCAACTCTGAAATAATCCCTGAAAAAGATTTGCTTTCATCCTGCCATCATGTTTTTGGCTGAATTAGGAACAGTGCAGAAGAGCTGTGGCTCTGCTGTTGGATGTTTTTGGACTCGCCTTACACAGGCCAGTAAGCCTGAGGTGATGCCATCCTAATGTTCAGCCCAACAGCAAAAGCACAAGCTTTCCAAGGCTGTTGCTGGGAGGACAGCTTTAGGAGATGCTCTCTGAATGTCCCCTTTTGCACAGGACATTTACAAACCAACGAGCGCCTAGCCCAAGACAAAGGGTGACAATGATCAGCCTACCAACTGCTTTAGTCTACTGCAAAGGCAAGCGAGCAGATGCTGCCCAGATCAGGGCAAAGAAATGACCACCAATCTCCATATGCAGCTTTTGGCATTGGATGAGTTGGTTTTCAGGCAAGAGACAGAGGCAATAGGAATGGCAGTGATGGGGACTCTGACGGCAGCAAGGGCATAGCTCAGAAATGCGTGCGTAGTCCCCTGGCCCTCCCACCTCTCCTCCTTCGTTGCCTGTAATCCGTAATTCAAGGGACTCCAGACAGGACAGAAAGATTGCACATTGAACTGGCGCTTCATTCTTACGAAGTTCAAAGTATTTGCAAAAATATATAAAGGGGAAAGAAAAGAAATCAAGACAAGAAGTGGGATTATGGATGGGGCAAGCAGAAGTGCATATTTCTTATAGATATTTCTTATATATTCTACATGAGGCTCTTTGTGCAACACTTTCATGTCAAGAGATCGCCATAGAGTTATGCCATCACTGGTATCAAAGTGTTGACCCAGGCAGTCCAAGTTATCAGTTCCAGTGACTTCACGATACGATAAGAGCCTATAAGGAGAGCAGTGTTGTGTTCCTGATGCTCTCTGTCTAGGGCCCATGTGGTTTGAGACTCCAGGTGCATTGATAATCATGGTTTTGCAGCCTGGTTCTGCAGACAAGTTACCCTTTGTCTGATCTCCCTCCATTCCTGAATGAAGTTGCTTGATAATCTCTTCATACAAGAGAAACTCAAGATACGTGGTCCTTGTACGAGGCAAATAGCAATGGCTGGTTTGCTACCTGCAAACCAATTCTCGATGAACTTTTCAAGCAAGCTAAGAAAAGTCACTCTCAATGGATGATATGCCAGCACCAAGCTGGAAAACTCACAGCCTGTTCCAGTCAAGGATTTCAAACAGGCTCCCTGGCTGGAAATATTAGAAAGATAATGGTCAAAGACCTTGTGTCTGGTTGCTGCACTGTCTCCGACAGCCAAAACCACATTTTTGCTAAACTTTCTTTTTCAGCTAATGAACTCTGAAATCCTTATCACCGTGTGTCTGGGGGCTGGCATGGCTCCTGCTAGCTGTTCCTGAGTGGCTGATGTGTAGAAATGAAATGAAGGCATACCAAGTAGATAAAAGTATCAACCTGTGACCTTGCCATCACTCAGAGTATAAAAGGCATGGCAGAGAAGGGTGACTGAAATGGTCTTCTCTATTCTGTAGACAAAAAATACTCTTTCACCCTTTCATTGCCTGGGCAGGATGTGCTGGGCTGAAGGATCAACTCTGTTGAAACTCGCGGCTATGGAATAAAACTTGTTCTCCTCAGTACACTGACACTGGGTATAATTTAATGAGTCAGAGAAGGAGATGGATGAGGCCCTGGAAAATAAGCCTGGACTCAGATGTCCTGTTGATTATGGTCTTATTTGGAGAGAAGAAAGACTATTCAACACCAGCTGGTGTGTTTCTCTGTGGCATTCAGGAAGGTGCCTTCCAGCTGATTAAGGGCAGCATAATGGTCATGCAGCATTTTGTTTGGTTGATATATTAATATACTTATTGTGGCGAGCAAACTTTATGCCACTAATGGTCCTGGTTGAGTACAGGAAGCCTTTTCTCTGAAAGACAGTCCTTTTAGGCACATTCGCAATACTCATCGCTCATGGATTATCAAGGTTTTAATCCAATTCACCATCAAAGCACCAACAGCTGGCTTGCCAACATTAAACCTGTTGATCATGGATCTGCTGGGTATCTGAGGTAGTCGTCCTAATAATGACATCCTTTGGGACTGGTGGTGTAGACCTCTACACAGGCTAATATATCCTGCTGGGGAATGGCCCTTGCAATGCTCGAGTGGCATCTCCAACTCTTCAGCTGGGTAGTTTTGGCACCTGACGCAGCTCGAGCAGGGCTGGCAGGTCCCCATGCAGCACAGCGGCGTGCAGCGTAGTGCCTCTTAGACATATATCACCATGGCATCCAAGTGTGAGTGGCGGGTGGAAGCTCCCTAGGGATGTTTCCAGATGTGAGTGGGAATTTACAAACTGTTAAAAAGCAGCTAAAATGTTGGATGGGCTGAACGTGGAAAGGACAGAAAGCAGTTCTGTGCAGGGTCACATGTGTCTGCGCACATACGTCTAGAAAATGTCCTTATCCCCATCTAAGGCTGGTTTTAGTCAGGAACCAAAGAATAGGGGCAAAATAATGTTACTGAATTTCACTCTGCACATTTATTTCAACTCGAAACCCTGATAACAAAAGAGAGACTTCAAAGTTTGAACCACAGCAAAGCGACACTTTGAAAGAGAGGTTCTTTGGACCCCTGAGCATCAAAGCCAGGCTTGGCTTTGGCTCCAGCTGTGCCATGCATGCTGCTGTTGTGCATCTCACCCCTCACCCCCTCTCCTGTCGGTCCGTCCTCCTCCATCTGCCCCTGCCGCTTTTGTGGCTCTGTCCTCTTGTCCTCCATCAGTCTTCCCTCATGCAGCTGCTTCTTCAGCCTTATTCCCTGTTCAGTCACATGGGGACATTTCAGACTTTCACAGTCCTCCTCCCTCTCCTTCCCCAGGTTATTATTGTTGGTTCTCTTTTGCGGCAGACAAAACGTTGGTGAGCGGTCAAAGACAGTCCTTAAACCCCTTGCTTTGCTCAATGAACACAGTCTGTGTTGAACGTGCAACGGAGAGAATCAGCGGAAAAAAATTGTGTGAGGTTCAGTTATGAGCCTGGCATTGCCCTGAGCTGGCTGCTTTGACTGGAGCTGCTCAGTGCAGGGGTGAGACCATGGAGTTCACTAAAACATCAGGAATTAGTGATGTATATTCCCCACATTCTGTTACGTACTTTTCATTTGTACTTTTAAAAAATGAAGTGTTTTGACCTTATATGAATCTGTGGGGGGAAAAAAAGAGGACTGAATTAGAGATCATTAGCAAATGATCTCTAATGCGTCTGATAACTGGGATATGCCCAGCGAGGGGCCCCCAAGCCCAAATCCAGTGTGGGAGAGGGGACAGGGTGGGAGGAGACATAGACTCTCCTCCAGTGCATAATCTGTAGGCAAAGCCCTTTTTAAAAGGCCAGTTTGCACGGAGTTGGTGCTGAGAAGGAAGACCCAACGCTGTGCTCCGGCAAGCTTGCTCTCTGAGCTATGCAGACCTGCCCCTCATCAGAAGGCATTTCTTCCTGTCTTATCTCCAGTGTCTTCAGAAAAAATAGTTTCACGACAAATGCTGCATCTAGGTCCTTGGGAAAAAGTAATTTTTTATGACTAGGATTTCATTTGCTTTTTCTAGTGTAAGACTAGAGTTCAGCCAATGAAGCTGCCCGCTGAGTTTTGGAGAGCTGGAGGGGTGGTTCTGCACTCTGGCTTTCACAGGCTTTAATAGCCTCGATGTCCTGATCTTTCTTTCACCTGTAAAACCCCAAATAATTCCGAATTGTCTAAAACTTAAAGCTATCCAGGAGAGAAAGGTTTTCTCCATCTCCCACCAGACCCAAGGTTTGAGATGATCCAAGGTGGAATTAACATTCCTTTAATCTTGCTGCTGCCGTATATCAGACTTCCCTAAAATGACTGTAATCAAACCACTTATCACTGAACATTACACTTAACAAGCAATTTCCACATTTGCATGTAGCATTGGTTACTGCTCAGCAGCAGTTTACAACTCTCTAATCATTGCAAGAAATTTTTTCTCTATGCCACTCAAAACATCAAAGCTGATGTTCCTAAGCTGGACTGTCCTACATATTCAGGGATATCCTCATGTAAGGCTTTCAGAAACACTATGAGTTACGGATTGTATTCCACCTCTAAATTTTTTTTATCTTCTGAAGTTTAGATTATGGTATGTGTGTATATATATATTTATTTATATACAATGGGTACACACATATTTTATATGTGAATATATATGTATATTTCTGTATATATATAATTTAACTGTAAGATTATATCTAAATATTGAACATAAATCTACCTTGTTACAGGTGTGCATGGAGTCCAGCAAAAGAGGGGCCTATGTTCAGGTTAGAATATCTGGAGGTACAACAAGGTGAAGAAGAGTAGTGAGAAACGGCTGGGCTCAATCACAGTAATCCTCATTTGAGTAAACTTTCCAGGATTTTGCTGGACATCTTGCTTCGTTTAGGATGACAGAATTTGCCCCAGAGTAATTTCTTTCCTTTCTGGAGTCTGTGAGAACATCTCTGGTTGGGTGCACAAAGTCAAAAGCGCCTTCTGCATACCTATTCCACGTGTGTGATAGGGACTGTCACTGCCAGTGTGACGTGGGGGGCTTTCTCTGCCCCTTCCAAGGAGGCAGAAGGGGCCAGAGGGGAGTTCAGGCTCCAGCACCTTTTCTCCCAGTCAGCCTAAGCCTGGGCTCCCAGGTTGGTTACTGGAGAACCTTTTAGAGGTCTTTCTCCCCTGGCACGGGAGCAGTTGCTATAAAACCCATCGTAACTCACCTGAGGAGAAGCGACCACCACCGTGACCCCACTCTGCAGAGCACCTGCACTTTTACTGGCAGTCCTGATGGCAAACCTGCGTGCTCTGCCTGTTCGGCGCGCTGTTTCCCACGTCCTTTCTCTGTCACATCTCTCTTAGTGTTTTCAAAGTCACTCCAGATTTACAGCAGCGTAACTTAGATCAAAGTCAGGCTCTGGGGCATGCACCAGCCAGAGATCATTACACTTTATCACCAGAAATCTTTTAGATTTATATTATTTGGAGAGTTAGTTAGAAATCAACAGAGTTTGGTAGTACAGCCCACTGGAGGGGCTGTGCCCTGGGCAAAGAGAGGAGGACTTTCTTAGATGGTGCTTGTTGAGTTTCCCAAACTATAAATGCTTCCGACAGGCACATCTGTGCAACAACTGGCAGGGATCGCTGCCTGGACCTGATTCCAGCTGTCCAGAGGACTCATACTTTCTGGCATCTGCATGGGGATAGCCTCTTCCGTAGCTGAGGATCCATCTATTTCTATTTAATACATACATAAAAGATGTTGCATTAACAAAATTTCATTGCTTGCCTTCCTCCAGAAAGCCAGAGGCCTCCAGCCATTGCAGCTGCCTTGGCCAAAACCTGGGGGTGGAGGAAAGCCTCCAGCCTGCACGGAGAGCACACACTCATCCTGAGAGAGGCAGTGGGGAGACGGGAACCTGATGAGAAACATGATGAGAAACAAAATAAAATGCAAATTGCCGTTAACATTTCACGTTACATTGGTATACCTGACATCAGTTCTGGCTCTGCCCCCCTTGGTGCACCAGAGAGAAAAACCTCAGACAACCTCAGCCGACTGAGAGAAATACAAGTTTTAATTAATTAATTATCATGATGAACAAAACTTGCACCTAATTCTTTCTGAACTGATGCCTTGCTCAAATCAGATTTGATCTCGAAACATGGAATGAGATCATCAGGTGGACCACATGAAGGTTATTTCACTGATATCTCTGAGGTGGTTGGTTTTCCTTCCTTTATTGCACCTTGGATTTTGGAGTTCCAATGGATTGGGATGAAGCATAGAAACTACTACCCCTTACTTAAGGGTTCATTTGATTATTCTGGGTACCCATAAAAGATAAGTTAGACAAACCAAGTTTATTTTGTATAACTTCTGACCTAAAGAAATGAGTAAATGAAAGTAGGACTAGGCTTTTGTGTAAATCTTTGTTCATAGATATATAAGTACACCCACCAACAATAAGTAATTTTGCTCTGTTAACTTTGAAAGATCACTTCTAATTAAGATGATGAGTTTACTTAATGTTTAAGCAAAAAGTCAGTCAAATAAAGTTAAAAAATATTTTTGCTATTATTCACCGTTCCTATATCCAAAGGTTTGAGCCACCAATAAGGCAATCCATCCAAATCAATCACCAAAAAAACACTTCACGTTGCCCAGGATCCACATGAGAAGGCAGCAGTGTTGCCCCAAATGCTACTATTTTGAAGACTAAGTCATTAAGCATGGAAATGCCATAACTTGTCCTCTGCAGAGGCAGGACTTGAGCAAGGGGTAACTTCTGCCTGTGAACCACCATTCAGAGACTACGTCCTGAAAGCCACTGATGAGGTGACAAGGCGGCCACGCTCACTCCAACCAAGGATCCCTCTGGCCCATCAATTCTGCACCCAGCCGTGGCCATAAGTGGACAGTGAGGGGAGGACAGGAGCAGCGCAAGCATATGTGATCCTTCTGCCCCCTAATATTCTCCCAACCTCTGCTTATGTTCAGCTTGGGGACTTCCTGAGCCTGGTGCACTTTGTCTTTCCATAACCAAAGGGTCTCTCCTCCAAGCACTTTTCCATCTTCCCTTTGAACTCATAAAAACGTCTTGCATCCATCCACCACCCTTTAGGAAAGACTTCCTAAGGTCCATCACTTCTTTCATGGAGCACCACCTCCTTTTGTCTTGAACCTGGCTTACTTGTTTACTTATGTATAGTTTGGTAGCATTTGAGTAAAGGTCACCTTGTTCATTGTACAAAATTCCAACATCTTTCTTTGTAAAGACCATAACTGTGTGACAAATGCTAGCCAGTTCCCCAATTATACTGAAAATAAAGTTCTCTGAATGATCCAAACCAAACTTTTGCTTTCTAACAAAGGGAAGCAAGAATGAATTGCCCAAGAGATGAAGGCGAGTGGCCATGCCAGGAAGCAGCTTGGTGATGGGAGAGGTGGTCCTGCATCGTGGGTCCATGACCAGATGGGGACATCCGACCAGCAAGTGAGGAGCAGGCAGGGATGGGAATGGGGCACATGGGGGTCCCGGGAGCAAGGCAATGGTTGCACCCAGGGCCCTGGAAGCCAACAGCAAAGGCCAGACACACTGCTTAGGGATTTTTGGCTCATTTTCCAGTTCCAGGAGGAAGGAGGCTGTGGCAGGAAAGTAGGAATTAATCTTCTGGCTCGATCTCAAAGTCCAGTCTGTTCAGCAATTCTGATGCAGACTAGTATTGGATGCTTCCCAGGGTGTAGAAAAATCTGCATTTCTCATCCCAACACCAGGAGTTAAACACTGGCTTCCAGGAGGCCATTCAAGAGCTTTTTCAACTTTATTCTCATTTGGTTTAGCAACAACAATGGTAGCGCTGGATATTCTTGATCACCCCTGCTCCCTTTTGAAAATCAGTGGCAATAGGAAAGCGGAACTGGAAATGATCCATGTGGCTAAAATCTGCAGAACAGAGGTGAACTGTTGGCTGAGCCAACACGGGCTCGTACAGATAAATTAGAGTTTTGTGGGTAGGAAAATCTCTTCATCTGAGAAACAGAAAGACCCCCCAAAAGGCATTGCCAAACCTTTTTTAACTTTCCAATCACATAGCTGTGTTTACACCACCCGCGTTATTTATTGGCCGTGTACTTGACAAGCGGTTACCATGAGGAATACTAATTCAAGGTGGCAGTAAATTTCAGAAAGAGAAGCAATACATTTTCCGACTAATATTACTTGCAGCCTTACCTAGACACGGTGACCTGCTTATATGGAGATTTGTACAGTAAATAATTTACTTTGTCTATACATTTGTTTGATTGCTTCAAATATATAAAAGAAATACTTCTGTTTCATTTTCTACTAAATCCGAATGGTATTTTCATAAGCTCATCAATAGCATCGCACCTTATACGCTTGCTTGCATTCTGATTTCTGTGTCAGCTTTATATGATGCGAGAAGGGAATAATATCACTTGCTTTGACTCCACAGCCAGTTTCCAAAGAAATGTATAGATACCGCTCGGTGAGAATAAAGCCAATTAGCTATTAAGCTGGCTGCTACAGTTCTGCCAGGAACATTTTTATTACTATACCAAATGTTTCCGACTCTCAAGTCAGTTGTAGCTGTATTCATTGTTTTTCACAGCTTCCCAAAAGCGAACGCCACAGCAGTCAGGGCTGGAAGCTGCTGGGAGGCAGCAACTGCTTAAAGATGGCTCCAATTTGGGGAAGCGGGAGATAAATTTGCCAGTCAAATGGCCAGTGTTACAGAGATTTTGGAAGCGTGGATCAAAGCCCTGTCCACCCTGCATCGCCACCTCAAACTGAGATCATCATGGAATAGATTGATAAGGGCACAGAAAAATCAATCCACAGCATGCCATAAAAACCTATCGGCACATGCGAGGACACGTGTGATGTGGTATTTCACAACGCTGCAGCTATGCACGACAGCAGATTCCTCTGCCTTATGTAATCATTGTATTGGCATTGGCCGCAACCTACTTACAAGAGCGTATTTTGAATTTTCAAAGCATGGCTAAGCTAGCAGGTGTTGTATGAGTCAACATCAAACAGCAAAATTGCATGTGAGTGATGTTCTACCATACTTGAATATTGGCGCTATGCAACAACATGAAAAAAACTTTTCAAGGTTTAAATTAAATATACTTTAATTAAAATTAATTATGGCAATGATCTCAAACTGGATGCAATCACAGCTGATGACTTTCTTTAAAAAATGAGGTGAAAGTTCAAAGAACAACCCTGAGGTTTTAATCACTGGAGTTGTCCTTTTGCTTGTTTTTACAATCAAATTTTCAGATTCTCAGGAAGTCCCTAAAGATATGTTGTTGCTGATTATATGAAAATATAAATTTATTTATTTATTAACCCCTACAGTAAAAAAGCAAAGTGTCTGCTAAGAAGAGGGCAGATGAGATGTAAGGGATTACGCCTATCCAGGCTTTTGCTGGCCGATACCATGCCGTGTCTGCGCACACCGGCGCTGCAGGGCCTGGCTTTGGGGTACATCACCTCCCAGCGTCATGAACGCACAACCTTGCCGTATGCAAGGAGACCGGGTCAGCGTCTCGCATTCAGCCACGCCGGGCCACCCAGATGCGCGGGAAGAAACCCAGCAGCCAGCAAGGTAGCTAACGAACATCATTCCTCTCTCTGGCGCTCGATCTCCTGTCCACTGGGCAGCCGAGCCTCCAGCTCTTCCCTAGGGCCAAGCACCTCCACCAGCCCTTTTTGAAAATACAGAAATTGTGTTTCTGGGAGCAAACGGCAGCAGCCAGGCTGGGTATGGGTGAGCCAGGCTGCAGGTCTCAATTTCTGACCTGGGAAGAAAGGGAAATTTTTCTCCTGATGCAACTAGTTCAGCTCCGCTGAGCTCATTAGAAGGATTTGTGTTTGTATCGGCCGCACATCTGTCTCCCAGCTTCCTTTGTTTACCCCTTCCATGGATGATAAAATTAAATAAAGAGTCCAAAAATGTCACTCCGAGAGACCGTTCTGATGTGGGGACGGGCAGGGCAGTTACTTGCATGTGACAAATCAGGCGTAACGTCAACACTATCGATGTGCATCAGGCCTGCTTTCAACCCACAGCGAGGTGGAGGATGACAGCATTGCTATGCCAGCGCAGCCTCACTGGTATCAGCACCACTGTAAGTGTGACTCTGAAATGACGGGCTGGTTCACAAAGGAAAATAAGGCTGACCTTGCTGCGAGTTAGCTGGCTCCCCTGTCTTCAGGGCACATCGCACATGCGAATCCAAGATGCTGACTTTGATGGGAAATGGAAACTTTGCAGCTGGACTCAGCAGAAACACAATTTAGTTGTCGGTGTAAATTAGCTTCATTTTGTTTATCCAGAAAACATCAGGCTGATGCAAGTCCCATGACTTTGCCACTTAGAGCTGCTTTCTGGTTACCGTGGTGGGGACATCCTCCATTACATTTCTTCTGAATTTTCCTGCTCTTTTTTCCCGTGTCTTGTACAATATCGTGCCAGCTGTCAGCTTTTAATGAGTTACAAGAAACCAAAAGGGTAAGCTTTTCCCATGAGAATTAAATCAAAACAAGGCAGAGGATCGTTTAGTAACTTTATGAAGTACAACAGAGGCCAGCAGGACTCCTGAAACACCTCTGTAGCAGCGTTTCATTAAGTTTTATAACTAAAACAAGGCTTAACTTTTAATCACATTTAAAGTAATGTTGCAGACTTCAGGCAGCCAAATTTTCCTCCCAGTTATGTGACTGTACAGCTGCTCCACCCAGCCACCTTCAGGCTGCTCAGGTGAAGACTTCCATCCACGGTCAAAGCCACACTTTGAAACCAGTCTTTGGTGGAGCATGGGCACTGGACAGCACGGCTCGGCAGGAGCCTGCTTGGCAAGGCTTCCCCTGGTTTGAAGTTTCTTAGGATGAATTTAACACAGCGAAGAGCTCTATGGGAAACTCAGCCTAACTAAAGGCTGAGAGCAAATCATCATCTTTGATCTAGATCAGGTCCCATGTACACTTGAACATGCAACCCCTGTGAAACACAGGGTCTAGGAGACCGCAGAGGCGGGAGGGCTGTGGGACTACTTTTCTTGGTGGCAGATGATGCTGGATTAAAGTATTGGCAAAACTGCAGACCGAGAGCTTGTCTTTCTCGTTACTAGGCAGAGCTTCGAGCTGAAAAGCTAAAACCCACCATGGTGATCACGCCAAGGACAAACAGATACCCCACGGTGTAATGTGCCAATTGGCGCTCTCGCCACGAGCACTTTGTTTGCCTCTGCCTGCTCAAATCCACCCCTGTCAAGGGGTGATTGAGCAGATGCAGTGACCTGCTTCTGCAATGAGCTGCAAGGACAAGCAAAAGGCTCTCACACTGCTGGAGCAATGCTGGCAAAATAGTCCCCAACACATGCACAACTCACAGCAGCAGTAGTCTTTTTACTCTATTAATGACATTGATTGGGGGATTTTAGCTCTCAAGGAAGAAGATTAGTTCTATCATTATAGGGTCTCTCTCCACTGTGGTCTTTGTTGACAAAATCCTACCAAGAAAAATTTCTGTACAGTAGCCTTTAGTCACTCCTGGGTCCCTGTCTTAAGATGTGGATGCAAATGTACTGTTTGTATTAACTGAAGAAACCTGATCTTTCTGCTCCCAGCAGTATTAAACAGCTCCTCACACATCCTCTTATTCATATTAATTTCTCCCCGGCTTTAAATATGTTTCCCAGCTGCTAAGCCAAATTTATGACAATACAGATTTAAAATCTGTATCAATCATCAGGAGCAAATTCAGATATTCATCTTGAAAGCAGAATTTAAGCCATGACCACAGAAGCAAGAGCACTTGTTTATCACCACTGTGGTTATTAGTAACACTGCGGTGGCTTGAAGAATACAAGATTCTTTTAAGTAAATTCTTTTGGCACTCGCTAAGATATGTGTTAATGTAGATAGCACATTTGCAACAACTACAACCATGTATTCTCAGTAATGACTGTAACAGTGAAACTGTTTTTCATGTTTTTACTGACGTGATAATTGGTTTGAACATTGCAAAGTATGGGACATGAGAAATTGCTGCTGTTATATTCTAAAAAAGCTCTTCTTTCTGTTTCCATAACACAAGGGGAAGTCATAATTAATGTAATTTGCAAAGATGTTATTACATTAGTTGTGCCACACAAATCAAACACGGCAAACAACTGGTTGAAATTGTTCTCGATATCCATTGCACATTTTGTGTGATGAAAACGATACTTCTGTAGCTGCCAGTTAAAAAACCCTTAATCACCTTCTGTAACAGCACTTGGTAATAAAACCAGAGCAAAGAGTTTGATTTGATTCCGTGTGAGAAAAGGGGGGGCAAAGAAAATGATGACAAAATTGATTTTTTTTAAAATAAACAGCCACTTTGAGGAGACAGAATCAGAATAAGAGTATCACAACATTTAATTTGTGACTGTGATTTATAACAATCCTGATGGTAAGGTGAAGGTTTTAAACAAAGGAGCCAACTTCACCCATGCTGTACCTCCAGAGGTTCAATGAAGCCACTGAGCTATTTCACAGAAGGAATGAAGCCCGCTGCCTTTATTTTTCAAGAGTCACATCTTGCAGACTGAGTTAGATGGATCTGTCCTTGCATTTTGAGCAGATAAGGCAAGACCTTCAGCTGGCACAAACAAGGCAACGCTGCCGACTTTCCCCCACTTTCCCCCATTCAGCTTGGGTGTCTTGTGTCCAGCTCACCTAGGCTCAGCACACGCTGCCAGGTGCCACCTTCATTCCTGTTTTGGCTTTGAGGTTGGTTTGATACAGGATTTTTCCTTCCGATAGTAATTTGCTGCCCTTAATACCTGTCCTGGTTTCGGCAGGGATAGAGTTAATTTTCTCCCTAGTAGCTGGCACAGTGCTGTGTTTTGGATTTAGGATGAGAATGATGTTGATAACACACCAATGTTTTAATTGTTGCTAAGCAGTGCTTACACTAGGCAAGGACTTTTCAGCTTCCCGTGCTCTACCGACTGAGAAGGCTGGAGGTGCACAAGAAGCTGGGAGGGGGCACAGCCAGGACAGCTGACCCAAACTGGCCAAAGGGACATTCCATACCATGTGACGTCATGCTCAGTACATAAACTGGGGGAAAGCTGGCCGGGGGGACCGCTGCTCGGGGACTGGCTGGGCATCAGTCGGCAGGTGGTGAGCAATTGCATTGTGCACCACTTGCTTTGTGTATTATTATTATCATTATTACATTATTATTATTGTTGTTGTTATTATTATTTTATTTCAATTATTAAACTGTTTTTATCTCAACCCACGAGTTTTTCTCACTTGTGCGTTTCCAATTCTCTCCCCCATCCCACCGGGGTGGAGGGGGGAGTGAGCGAGCGGCTGTGTGGTGCTTAGTTGCCAACTGAGCTTAAACCACGACAATACCGAAGCCGGAGGTCACAAGCTTCTTCAGCAGTCGGGTGGCTGCAGATTGTAGTGCAGAACCCAGCCAGTGAGGGGTGGCAAGCCTTCAGCACAGATGGCACTGCCAGCTTGGCTTGCTGCTACTTTCATATATTTTTTTCCAAAACCCTCAAATGACAAGGTTAGGACGACCAAAAGCCACCTCTCTTGAAGTTGTGGGGTAGAAGAGTGAGTCACTTCAACTTGACAGCAGTGGGAAGAAAGGCCGGTGCGTGAGCCGCGCCCTCATCATGTGTCCAGATGAGTCTTTGGAGAGTTGTCCCAGACCATGTGCAAACGACACTGTCCCCGCCACCTGCATTTCCAGCAGCTGCGGGGAGGGAGCCAACACGTGAACTGCACCTGGCCAACAGCTCTTTGCTGGTACCGGCACAGATGAAACACAGCAGCTGAGGGGAGGAAAGCGGTTTAAGTAAGCAGTGGGGCATGAAATGCCCCAAAAAGAGAGAAACAAAACGCCTTCATTGTTGAAAAAGGTAGAGGAAGGGGTTGCTTCAGGGGTCTTTTTTTCGCCACCCGTTTACTAGAGAGATAAGGCACAGACACGGGACTGGGATGTAGATGGACAATTCCTGGACGTTACCCACCTGCATGACAGTAAGATTACTGTTGCATTTTCTCCACTAAATGAGACAAAGTTTGTAAGAAGAGATTATATCCTTCATTAGAGCACGCCCATGCAGGAAGAAAATTATCCATTGCTTTGGGTGCACAAGCCCTTTTCTTGGTCACGAGGAGGACTTCAGACTAAGATACTTGAAGCACCCCCATATTTTAGCTGTGACAGCGAAACGGCTGCATTTGGCAACAGGGCAGTCATGCCCAGCCTGAGGTTTCTGCACAAGGGACTTGCCTGTCTGCCCTTTAGCATCACTCCAGCTCACGAAACCAGTACTCGATTGCCTGCTTTTTAATAATGCACTGCTTTCACAGGCCATCTGACTACACATTATCAGCTACTGCTGCAAAGGGAAAGGGACCTCCAAGGTTTTAGGGATTCAGGAAAAAGCAGCTTTGCTGCAGCTTCTCAATTAACTGCCCTAAAAGAAGAAATGGGATGTGCTAATAATATACCCAAACTCAAATGCCAGACCTGGTAATCTTCTGTGCAGATACCCTGATTGGGTCCTCGGGAGATAGCAGCTGGCCCACTTCACGAGTGCAAGCAGTACATGTAGGGAACGGGCATCATCGGTGTTGTGTGTTTTATTCACACAGAGAAATATTATTATTAATAGGTCTCTAAAATGTCTGAAAATGCACTGTGCTTTGTTACAGCGACACTAAGCCCCAGACTTTAAACACTTCTGATGTTCTGCTTGTTCAAATATTTCAAGAAATTGAGCACCTCGTGCTCTTGATACTGCACATAAACTATCCACAACAATCCAATTGAACCATATCACTGAGACGAAACTCTTTATCCATTTCTCTGAGCTTGTAAAGCTGCAGGAACGTTTTATCAGTGCAAGAGCAGCGTGGCTGGAGAGCCAGAAGATGTGACCTCTGTGATCTTTCCTCGGCCACTGTTTACCCATGTGATGGTGGATGTTGATATACTGGTCAAAGATAACCACAGCTGAATGATTTTCATGGAAAATACTTAAACGTCTGAATATTTTACCTCCCTCTGTGGCATCTCTACTGAAGCAGGGTAATTTGTGCACTGATTCAATCCTACACTTTCAGCCTTGTACCCAGCACCGACAGGGTTTGGTAGCAGAGGGTTTAGTGGCACGTACTCAAAGCCTGAAAACAGGCAAGGAGGGAATGTCCTGTCGAAAAGAAGCTTTCTTCTAAATCCTGACTATTGGCTGTTGCCTCACATCTAGTTTACAGCTCATCTGATGTAATTGGGGATATTCTCATTGTTCCCATAAGTGAACTAACATCTGCTCAGCTCCTGCGTGCACAAAGTCTTGTCTCAGCGAGTGCTGCGGCCCTCGGTGCAGAAATACCTCCTTCACCGCCTTACATCTGCAGCCTTCAGTGCTTCATGGGACGCCCAGTTGTGGAGGTGGGTAAATAAATGGAGACAGAGAGTGCTTTCGGGCCAGGTATTGTTCTGGGCAGAGCGTGCACGTGTATGCACAGGTATTGTGTGCCACAGTCTACCAAAAAGCTCATGTGCCTCTCGGCATTTCCCATCGGTACAGGGCCACGGCAGGAGCAGGCACCACGGGGTCACGCTGAGGGATGCAAAGGAGCGAAGGAACTTGACCTGCCTCTTACATCCGCGATGCAAGTATTCTTTGCTTGACACGTAATGGAAAGCAGAGTCTGTTTCTCTCGCTGTTGCTGTGACTGGCATGTGCAAACACCGTTAGAGCACAGAGCAAAATATTAGGAAGGTGATAGGGGATACAGATATTCACCTCTTGCATGTGAAAGTAAACTGTGCCAGTCTACACTGCCTGCAAGGATGGGACTGCAGAGACATCTAGGAAAGCATTATCTACTCCATAGCAATAAACAGCATTTTGCTTCACTTTATTTTTAGCTTGGTTCCTCCTCTTCCTCCCCACATCTGAGCCCTTCAGCTCAAGGCAAAGGTCCAAGAACAACAGTGTTTCGAGCCAAGGACTAAGCTCACAATAGGAAAACCAGAGCCTAGATATGACAGGCTGCTCTATTTACTAACACAGAGCACATAAAACCAAACCAAACCAGAATAACCTACTTCAATATTTTTGCTTCATACATCAAGGAAAGGGAGTCTCCCTTGCACTCAGCTCTGATGTGCTGCCATCAGGAATACCCTGAGAAGTCAGATGAAATTTATATAAAACACTGAAACCCTTGTGTGTACGTTCTTGCTATAAATTTGAACCTCAAATAGGAATGTGATTTGAATTTAAACACTTAAAGCTGTGGCCTTAACAGTAGGCGCTTTTGTATATTCATGCTTCTGCCACTGTCCTCAGTCTCCCATGGTCTTGAATGACGTGTTGTTTTTAGACAATTAGCTTCTTGTCTGCAGAAGAGCAGTTTGGCCCTATCCCTTCCATTGTCTTTTATGTCCAGTGAGGAAAAGGGGGTGAGGGAAAAAAAAAAAAAAGAGACAGATTTCAATCAAAAGCGCTACATTGATAAAGGATTAATAACAGCCTGCCTTGTGATCAGATGAAACCTAACAATCAGCCTGCAGACCTTATATTTGATTAGCAAAAATGATCACTTCCAAGTATTGCACGTAGAGGCAACTGCCTACGTCGCTTCAAGCAGCAGCAGCTCCCAGCGGTGCCTGTTGGCAGTGGGTTTGCACTCTAGCAGACCCTGCTATGGACAACTCATTTTAAGGACAGAAATTTGTCAAGCTAATTGAGTAACGTAAGAATGGTGTTTAACAGCCACAATTAATGCTGAAGACACAAACAGCTCTTTCCTAAATGAACGCAACAGAACTGGTGATGGAGAACTGAGTAGGAAAAAGCAGGTAGTCTGGTGAGGCACGGTGGTTTTGTGCTGTATTTTAACTGTTCCAGCATTTTTTTAATGTTTGAAGTTTTAAGGGCCAGATATCCCACTACTGTGAAGGACCCAAGTGATACCAGACAGAGCAGAGAACAGCAAATATGGGGCAGACGGGCGCTGCAGGGGGAACACTTGTTTGGGTGCAGGCTTGGGGGTGTGCAAGGCAGGGGGCAGGCAAAGTCCCTGGCACGCCTTGCTGCTTCTCGGGGTACCCAAACTGTCCCCCGCTGAAGCTAGCAGAAGCACCATCACGTGCGAGGAAGGTGCTTTTTCTATGGGAGTGAGGCTCAGAAACTCCAAAGAGAATGAATTGCCGCGGATGCTCATGCCATCCATCAGGATGGATCCACCTATGTCTCTGGGATGCGTGATTCACTCTGTGAATTAACTCCATAGCAATCCCAATCCCACTGCTACAGACAACTGGTGCTGTACCCGAAAGAGTCAGTCATCCTTTAACCTACTCTTCACTGAGGTAATTCAGCATTTGAGTTACCTACTGTCACCATGTGCTGTTACGTTTCTTTTCATTCTTATTTTTACGGCCACGTGTCTATTTGATCTGGGCCAGTGCCAGGGAGCCACCGAAGGGAAGGAATACCTCTTAGGCGGCTGGGACCCCTTTGCCGTCTTTGATGTCCCTTTATGTCCAGGGGAAGGGAGAAATGGGCACATCCCTATGTCACTTTAAGTTGCCACAATGGTGCTGTGTAGATATCATAGGTAAATACGGGCTTGTTACATTCCTTGAGAAATAAAACAGCCAGCTAATAGTTTGGGGTGATGACAGCTACCTCATGCTTTTTGTTGGCTCCTCCTCAGCCCCTTACATGGTTTAAAAAAAAAATGGTTTGCTGGGAGGAATACCCGCTCTTGCCAACCCCTGCCCTTGTCAGGACGCTTCTTGGTGACAAGCCTGTCTGTCACCACTTTCCTCAGCTAGAGATAGTCCAGTTCCGAAGTCCTCCATGCAGCTGAAATGGGGTCTCTTCCAGACACTCACCTAAGGCATACCTGTTAAAATTTGCAGACGGAAAAGCAGCACATGCTTTTCCCACATGCAGTACCCCACTGCATGTACACAGAGAGCCTAGTACATCCATAAGGCATTGCACATACTGTGTGCATACAGACTGATGTTAAGTGTGCATCCTGGGCAAGCCAGGCCCACCACACACACAACAAAGAGGCACTCTTGTTTGCATAGGAGTCAAGATTTCCAGGAATATGGCAGATTACCAGGAAAAGTTGGAGGATGCAATATTACTAGTAGAAGCGATAATCCAAAGCCACCATCTGAGGTGGCTGAAAGAGGCTTGACACCTCAGGAGCAGTATGTTAGATGCAAACAAACACACAAACCGGATCACACAACTGGAAAACCAGTGCAAGCTCAGAGGGCGCTAGCAGAAGTACAAACATTCTAAACGCAAGGCCATGCTGTCCCTGGTAATTCACAGGGTCTAGGGATGTTGAGCAGGGTGGCCACTAGCACATGGCTTGTTTTCTCTCACCTGACTTAGTCCCCCCAGCAATGTGAGACCCTCTGCACTGATGAAAACTTCCCACCGGTTTCGGCCTTTCCCCCCAGATCCATCTAAACACTCCTCTTGTCACTTCTGTTGACCTAAGTTTCCATTGTCCCTCCCAGCCCCTTCCCTTCAGAGCAGAGAAAGTCCCATCCCCTGCCTAAATCAGCCCTGCCACCAGTTATTTGAGTGAGCTGTGGCGCAGCCGGGACCACCTCAGCTATGCACCAAAATGCCCATGGATAGGTACAGGTGACACAGTGGTTGATATAGCAATTTTCATAGCAACAGTTTCATACCCTGGCAGGACTTGTACAGCCAGATTCCTCAACTCATCCTAGAGTGGCACCCATCTTCTGCTTAAACATCTTCACCTCCTCCCTCTGGAAAATGAAGTTGAAGAATCAAATACATTAGTTCTTCTATCAGGTTGAATTTGTTAAATACTGAGTTAAATACAATGCGATGGATTTAAGAGGCTTATGAGAATGACTGAACTCCTGACAAGTGTGTTTGTCAGACTCTCATTTGCAGCTGCCCCGCAGCCAGTGGGTAGTCCACATGGGCAGCATCTTGCCTGAATGACCACTGCTCTTTGAACATCTCATTTTCTGCTGGATAATTTGGCCACATAAAACGCCAAAGCACACATTGTGTCATGGAAGATGATATTCTGTGTTGCACCTATATTATCTGTTAAGCTCAGGACATCACAAAGCAACGCTGACAATTTCTTAAGCGGAAGCAGGGTCACATTCTCCACCCCACATCATGCATATGCTGCCCTTAGTGGCAGCTCACCTTTCGAATGAGGAGAAATGGCAATATCCTAGTGCCACAGCTCCAGACCACGAAAAGCCCGACGGGACTTTTTAAAAATGACATCGCAGATGTTTTACCAAGCTCCGGTTCACCATCTGCTCCAAGTGACACCACCGGTTTTCCTTTCAAAAGGTCAAACCCGGCGTTGGCGGGAAGACGAATGCTGCTTTCACGTGCTTAGCTACAGCTGCGCTGTGCTTGGTTACGCCGGGATATGTACACAGCGGCCACAACAGGCTGGCTCCTCTTTATGGTAATCAGCCATCTGCCAGAAGGCAGCCCGGCAGAGCCGGCAGCGAGAGCAAGCGGAGCCAAGCCAAGGCAGCCTTGTGAAACAGTGGGAAAAAGAGGTACAAGCTCTTGTCCGGGAGGAGGGGGCACAGCTTCATGCCGTGCTCTAAATGTTAGCCCCGGCTCTTTGAAGGTATGTGATCTGCTGGGCTTGTACAAATATATCTGTCATGGCGATCATTCCATATGGGAAATGGAGGTGCAGTTTTCTAGATATGCATTAATCACACTCTGTGTTATGGGAGACAGTAAACACCTTGTGTTATATATAATCTAGTATTGCAAAACAAGACATAATCACGCCTTCTGACCATATCACGGTATTTATTCTGACACTAACTCGCCTTCTCACACAAGGCATTTTAACTATATCTATATAAATATACCCATTTCATAGTACAATAGTGTATACTGGCAGCATATCCTATTATTAAGGCTATGTTCCAACCTCATCTATAACCATTCACTTCACTGGTTCCTAAGCATTGACAAAATAATTCCACTCAGACAGCAATTTTTTGTATTTAACCTCTTTTTAGAAGCAGGAGGGAGGTTTTGTGGGTTTTTGTTTTGCTTTCTTTTTTGGGGGGTTGTTTTTTTTTTTTAAGTTCATAGCAACAGTTTTAAAACTTAAAAAAGGCTGAAGAAACATTGCTATATATGTATGGAATAAGCGTGCTCTGAAGAAACAGGTTCTGCTCACTGTAGGATATGTAACATGTTTAAGTCATAATATCATGATTTATTATACTTTTATATAGTTCATATATTTAAACCAAAAGGAACAGAAAGATAAAAGCAGCCTGGAGTGAATATTTAGGCATGAACTCTATAAGAGTCAGTACAAGGGAATTTCGGCTAACAGAGATGCCGGGGATGGGGCACAGAGGTAGTATCAGGCGAGCAGTGCCCAGCACTACAGCGCTCGTGGGAAAGCAGGGGCAGTGGTCACTGGATGCTCCTGCAAGAACCACCATCGTCCAGCCCTCCCTGTTCCACTAGCTACAACAAACTTCAGCTGCCTGACGGCCTCAGCACTGCTGGTGCTATGGCTGAGAAGGTAACTGTTCAACAGAGTTCGTATTGCCTTTCACTTATAACTTTTCCAAAGTTTTTCAATAGTCTTTGCAGTTCAGCTGGGAAGTGAACAGGGAATGCCTGGAGGAAGCTCAGACACCTCAGCATTTTTACTAATCTGTCACTGTGAACATATCTCATTTAGAGTACACAGCTCCTTTCCAAACCAAGCCAGCCAGCAACTCCCCACACTACACATTTTCTTCTGCTCTTCAAAAGCATTTTGCTTGTCAATAAATTCTGAAATAATTTGTGTATCTTAAAGGAGACATATATGTGGGCTTCAGGAGAAATGACAGTGAGGATGATTGGAAGAAGCCTAAGGAAACTCTAAAGACGCCAGTGCAAGGATCCTCACTTACTTCAATGGGAAGAAAATTAAAGCCTTTCAAACTTAGGAAGATAAGACACTTTGCACATGCCTATGTCTTTAGTGGCGACCTTGGGTGGAAGACAGCATAGAATTATGTCTCTTATCCTCATGACGTTTACTGTTGTGCAGCACTCAGTTGTGCTCATGTTACTTCTCATGGTCTGAGGCTGTTGTGGAGCTTTTCATCCAAGGAGAAGACTGCAAGATCTCAAGCCCAAGGACACCTACCCAGATGTTTCAAGATGTTCCTCTACTTCTGTGTTTGAGGGTATTGGTATGTCCTGCCACTGTCATGTTTTCCAAGACCCTGATAAGTTTTAAGGTATTGCAATAGTGTAACTTTATAGTCTCATTTTATGTTTTAGTATCTAAGGAGCAGAGAGATCAGATCCATGCCCATGATTTTTTGGGGGGCATATAACTCTCATCAAGGCAGAGTGGAGGATTAAGGCTACTATAAGCTAAGAGTTACCAAGGAAGATCTGTCTAAATAAACTTCAAGAAACAAACCAAGCCCAACAGAAAACAATGCCCAATAATGCAGTCAATAATACTTTTGTCTGTACATTTTCCCAGCTCTGGAACTGTTTGGGGATTTACTACCTTACTTTGGGAGATGGACTACACAGCTCAAATGAAGCAGTAATGGAGTATTAACAGAATTAGTGCCCTGAAAGTGCTTTGTAGGCTGGAGTTAGACATTTTCATCCAGGATGATGGGATCACTTTCCTACAGTAATTAGTGGAGTAGCTGACATTAACTCCGTAAGTGACCTGCTTGTTGCCACCACTGTGAATCAAAATTAGATTAACAGCCCCCCTACAGGTGTGGCGTGCAGTATAGAGGTTAAAAGCACACAAAATGCTTTGCTGATTCAAAATGAACCAAACTGCATCAAAAGGATTACATAGCATTTGGATCAGCCGCATGCGGTGAGGATTTGGGAGAGATCATATAGCCCTGGGGAAGGGAGGTGAAGTGTCAATACAACAAACAGTTCTTGCTAAGTATGGAAATATTTATTCCCAATTCCTCATGAAATTTACAGTGGTCACGGGTTGCACATATGTGCTGTGTGCAAAAGCAACAGATGAAAGTAAATTAAAAAAAAAAGATTGGCTTGAATATATCAAAAACCTCCAATGCGGGGGGCTGTGTATGCTGTAAAAACGTACTTTGGGAGAATACCAGAAGAATTGGCAACTCTCACAATTATATTACGCATCTTGCAGTATTTGGTGGTTTGAAGTGATGACCCAAAAATTCCAGTTTTATTCTAAAAGACAAGTTTTTGGCCCTCATGGTTGCACAACAGAGCTTGAAAAAGTGACGCAAATGTATCCAAAAACCCAGACAAAATAAAAAGAGCTCTAATCTCTTAAAAACAGTCTCATGATTTCTGAGCTACTCTCAAGATGCTGTGGAGGCCTAGCAAAATTTATAACACTTTTTATAACTTTTTTTTTTTCCCCAATTCTGTTGTTAGGCATAAGACCCAAAGCACAGGGTAGGGGGGGAAGATTAAGAAGTCAAGTACTATCTTCTAGGGCTGCATCCTTTAACTTTGTTCACGACTCCATCATGGTCGAGTCAACTGAAAAAAAAAAAAACAAACCCAAAACAAAACAAAACCAAAAACCAAAACCCAGGAAAACAATACACACAGTTTTTAAGCCAGGTCAGCGCTTCAGGCCAGCTGAGGGCATGAGCACAGGATCAGCTCAGAGGAGGAAGACCCCGTGCTGTCCTGGCAGCAACACATTAAGCCATTGCTGCTGCTGAGCACATGGCAGAATCAAAGCACAGCCTCGGTGTAAAGATTGCAGGACAAAGCCCCTCATAACTAGGAGAAGAATAAAAGATGGGTATACTGGGAAGCAAGCCAACATGAAAAGGAACAGAACAGGGAAAACAGGCGTCCATCTGGGAGAAAATAAACAGAAAAATTAATAGCAGCAAGGTAAAAAAAAGCATTTGCCTGGGACCGTCTCTGACTGAGCCAGCCAGGGAACTTTTGCATGGCATAGGCTCCTGATCGTATAATTAGCAGAATATGTATTGACCATAATAGATTTTCCCTAAATTCTAAGTGTCTCTACAGAAGCCATAGTGCTTCCAGCACACAGATCTCAAACTGTGTTTCTCTGAATTCAGGTTTATCAGACGATTAAACTATGCCCACCATATGTTCAAAATGCACATATAAATTAACATGGTTATTGGAAATAAAGTTCTTCTCCCCCCCGCCCCTTGTGCCATAGGATGTAGTAAACAGCAAGTTGTAAACATTCATGTAGCCCCATCCCACCTTAAAAAATGGACGAGATGGGACAAGACGAAACGGCCTCGAGTTGTGCCTGGGGTGGTTTAGATTGGATGTTAGGAAAAATTTCTACACTGAAAGGGTTGTCAGGCATTGGAAGAGGCTGCCCAGGGAAGTGGTGGAGTCACCGTCCCTGGAGGTATTTAAAAGATGTGTAGATGTGGCGCTTAGGGACATGGTTTAGTGGTGGACTGGCAGTGTTAGGTTTACAGTTGGACTTGATGATCTTAAATGTCTTTTCCAACCTAAATAATTCTATGAAAATCAGATTGCTGTCAAAAAACAAACTGTGATTCTTCTTATCCCAAGACTGATCTAGATTGCTAAAATATAACTATCGCACCTTTCGCATCTTCTGCTTTTCACCCAACATGGGTATGAAGTGTCAGCATGTACGCAGTAGGGTGCAAGTAGCAGCACTGTCACTGATGCACTGCAGAGACAGCCGCACTGTGCCTGTGCGCTACTCCTCTGGCTGGCCTGAAGCGGCTCCTGAAACAGTGGAGCTTGCAATAACTGTTAGCAGATTCCCAAATTAAGCGAAACCACAGCAAACCCAAATTAAGCAACACGCCAGAAGACCATCAGTGTTATTATAGATTTCATTGGGTTGACGGTTGGACTCGATGATCTTAGAGGTCTCTTCCAACCTTGATGATTCTATGATTCTATGATTGATTGCTGGTGTCTTTGCTCAGACCAGGGGATGGCCGCAGCCCACACGTTGTGGTGCAACGGCAGGAGTCCAGGGAAGATGGACACAACGACAGACAGCACCAGTCAAGTACTGCGTGGAAAACACTTACTGATCAGTGTTAACCACTGGGAGCCCATCCCCGTAACTTTACAAAGCACAAGATATGTTGGAGCGGTGGACTACTATCTATGAGGGTATATTCCGAGTGAGAGGTTTTTTTGCCTTGAGTTTCTGAACAGCAACGTAGCAGTATTGCAGCAAAGAGTGCACTTGAGTTACCAAGGCTGTCCCTCTCTCCCCAGACCAGACCCACAAAGGTATGATATTGTATGGTAGAGTATTGTTTAAAGTAACCATGATCACTACTGTTACCAACGTACCTCTGAGATGAAAGAAGTGCAGCAAATACCTTAGGTCTGTAAGAAAAAGTCCTGGTAAAGGTTTTGCTGCTGACCTTGCAGCCAGTGCATCCTTTTAGTCAAAATTCCGTTTAAGTTTCATGCTTAACGCTAAGCAGACAGGCAATTGTTAGCCAAACCTGCCTGCCAGAAGGCAGATAATATCCTGATTTTCTTAATGAAAACAGCTGAAGCACAGCCAGGATTGTTCATAGCAATAGGTACCATATACGGAGATACTGTCTCTCCCTACAGCAGTAAGATACGGGTATGTGCGTACTGAAAGAATATATGCTTTTTTGTGTTCGTTAAGAGTTAACACTGCTGACAACAACAAAAAAGCAAATAGCCTTCGGTTGCGTGGCTGTCAACCACTGTGCAGACTTTGTCACAGGAGCAAGTCAATGACAGTATTTTGCCACTGATTCAGATCAGTGAAGGAGACCTTTAGGTCTCATCTTTCAGCATGCGTTTTATTGCAAGAGAGGACAAGCAGGACACACTAGGGAGTGCTGACTTTAAAATACTAGCTATCAGTGTCTTGCAGTGCCCATGTTTGTTTGAGTGGAGATTTTGGGGCTCCTTGTAGGTTGACAGCACTATCAGTGGTCTGGAATTTCTAACCAAGCTGGGTCCCTTCCAGTTCTCTCCCTCTCTCCTTTTTTTTTTTTTTTTCTTGGTAATACATGCAAAATTCTCACTCTTCAGCCTTTAGTCAGTGAGCAGTGGAAGGAAGAGACCAACTTAGTTTCTAGGTAACACTGCTATTGAAACCAAACCCAGCACTGGGGTTGACCTATTTGGGAACTCCGGCGAGACGAGCAGTAATGAACAGAGCCGAGAAGCTGCTGGTACACAGTGCTGTCACCAGCCATATTGCTCTTCTTCACACCCCCTCTTTTGGGCCCAAGTCCTGCTGCTGGTTTTCCAACAGGCAGGGTCTGCCTTAGGAGGCTCAAGGAAAAAGGTTATTCACCAGAGGCCAAATGCCAGGCTTGATATTAGCTACAGTTATTCTAGCTATGCCTCTCTCCCTGAATTCTGCCCCTGCTTTGCAGGATGAAAGACACCACCCCCAAAAAAAGGAAAAGAATAAGAAAAAGTGAAGCCATAGTTCACTCTGCACAGCTTTTGACATTCTCCAGACCCTCTATCTTGATGCAACTACCTTTAGTGTAAAAATCTTTAAAGATTAAAAAGAGACTGCCATACAGTCTCCTGGCAAAAACATTGCAAAGTACCATGGATCTGAAATTCTTAAACTCTGTGGTGGCTTGTAGTCCTCAAGGAGCTGATCATCATCTGGTAATGGTTTCTTCCACATTTAGGTAGTCAGAAATGACACAATTCCCTAGCATACTTTCTACAAAGTAAGCCATGGCTGTAATTGCCACATATATGACATGTGACTGTAAATAAATGAGAATGAAGGCTAAGAAACTCTTAAGGAGACCGTAAATTGTACTGCTAAGAGATTCTCTACCACACAAAGAATAAGACATCAAAGTGTGGGAAAGCAGGAGATTTGGGTTTGCTTCTAACCACTGAAGAGAAGACGTCCACTTATTTCTTGGGAAGCAAGATCAGACACTTGTTGATGTGGTGGCTGCACTATCAGTTGCTCATCAGCAACGTCTTCTTCTAACACAAGACACACACAAAATTAGGGCAATCTTAAGACCATTTGTTCTAAGTGCTGAAGTAATGAACTTCAACCAGACTGTTTATATCTGAAAAATACCTGCCAAAACCCCCCTGATACTGTACCTCAGGAAACAAAAAGTCATCAGAAGCACTAATACTTTTAAAATTAGTGACTATGATTATCATTCAGATCCTGACACTAGTGTATAACGTTGGCACGTTCAGATGAAAATCACTGCTTGTATTGAGTTAAAACACCTCAATTTGGTAATTTTGAGCTCAGCTGTTTCTGCATATGAAAAGTTGGCTGGAAACTGGTTTTCCTTCTGCATTATTTAACAACATAACCACTTGGAGTTAATTTTAAGTTGTGTTAAGAGCATAGGGTGTTGCAGGTTACCTGTCTACAAAGCCCCTAATGAACAATTTGCTGCTGTGTTTAGACTTACAGTTTTATGTTTTTTTTAATGTAATTTCCTTTAAGAAAATTACATTAGAAGTCAGACCCTAAGCTCATATCACTGTACATAGCTGTATTGGAGGAAATGAGGAAAAGCCAAAATATAGCAGCTGTAAATCTAATTCCTCAATCTTAAAGTACAGAACTGTTTCATTTTAATTTAAGATAGCAATACATAAAATGGGGACTGAAGGAGAGAATCATTATCATGAAGATGAACTAGAATAGCCCAGGAAAAAAAAGCTTTTATATATAAAATGCTTTTCAGAATGAGCCTCTATGATAAGTCAGAAATCCTTGTGTTAAGTGTCATTCAGCTGAATGCATTGATTTTTTGCTTTGCCTTTCATGATTTCCATCTACTATTTACTGAAACAGACAGAGAAGATTGCAAGTTGGTCTATAAAGACTTTCAGCCCAATGCCTCCCTCTTTCAGAGAAACATGCGGACAAGAGCTTGCAAGAGAGTAAGAAAAACTTCCCAGACATCCAAGATGCATTAAGTGGGACATATCTTCATTCAAGCCAGTGACATTCTAAGTAAGGGCAGGAAGGTAATGGCAGATTTTGGAGGCTGTGATCCTTTACACAGATAGGTTGGGGGTTTTTTTTGTTTGTTCTGTTTTTCCCCCCAGTACATGTAGAAGGAAATATCTGCTCTGAAACACAATCTGTTCACATTATAAAGCCCTCTCTGCCATTGCTTTTTCCACCCCACCATAATAAGGCTTCAGCAGAAGCTGCATAAGCATTTGCTGGCACATTGTCTTTCTCAGCAGCTGCCCGGTATCCGCTTTAGAAGTAACCCAAGAAGAAGTAACCAAATCTCCTCTCACTTACATTTTTGAGTAGGGAAAATAAACAAAAGGAGACATGGAAATAGCTTACCACCTTTCTTTAGCTCCAGCCCTTGAAATCCATAGGCCTTCATACACAACAAGCTGCACAAGAGGGTCAGTCAGCTGATATAAATCTGCTCAGCTACACTGGAGGAGAGTGATTTTAGGCCGATGTGCAGCAGCTGATGCTCTGGCAGGGCAGGGTGGATGACGGTAGTGGGGTAGAGGAGGTGGCACTCATTTGTCTTCTGTGAGATTTGGGGTTTGGTTTCATGTGTGATGCCACCTTGGATCATTAATACTTGTGTCATAAAGCAAAACAGGAGAGGGAAGAGTAAAAGTAGGGTACAGATTGATTCATATTTTCCCAAATGCCCACTGCAAGGCCATGTTTGAGAGGCTGGACATTAGCTTCACATTGATTCTTGCAATTTTCAGAAATTCTTAAGCATATCTCAATGCAATATTCCTGCAGCACTCACATGTGTTAATTTTTCCATAATTCAGAGTCGGCAACCGGAATAATTGGCAATAAATTCACCTTAGTTAAAAATCTTCAGTATAAAATTTTGTACTGTGCCTTGAAATTACAAGAAGTCTAGGAATTTCGGCTTTGTGGACTTAAAGCTGCTGATACTTCTTGCTCCATTAACCAAGATCTCTTAGCTGTCCCCAAGTCTTGTCCAATAAAGATAGAAAAAAGGCATTTTAGAGCAGTCCATCCTCTTCACCAGGATCCAATCTGCTGGTGAGGAATAAAAGGAAAGAAACATTAACACTGCTATGGAGCTGATGGGCGCAGGAGCATTACAGAAATTGAACAAGACAGAGTTTAGGATTGCATACAGAATAAAGCAAGAGTTCCCAATGTGTACACATGTCTTCCTCACAGCTCAAAAGCCTTTGGATGAGGTGCACAGACACGCTTTTGAATTGCTAAATCCATATAATCATTTAGGCTATTTTCCTGCTGTGAAAGGATGGGTAGGAGTGTCTAGACACTAAGAGGCCAAGCCTATTGATGCCGGGGGGATCTATCCCCATGGAGCCGTCAGCTCTATAGAGCACTGCAGCTGCATGCTCCGGCTCTCCAGCTGTGCTGAGCAGTAGCAGACTGCCAACACTCCTACCCAAAACAAAGCAGAGCTATTATATGATGATGAAAATGAATTTTTTGGGGGGAATCACCTCTTCAGATCCCCAGCATAATCCAGTGGATCTTCTCCAAAAGCCTCTTAGAGAGCATATTCAGAAATTTATGGATGAAAACCAAAAAGAGTAAGTAACTTCTAATCATGTCCCAGTTTGCATGTATGTGTAGGTAAGGGGAGATTCTGTTTCTGAGCATTGTGGAGGGAAAACCAATGTGCACCCCAGGCATCATTTAACTGGGAACAGCTAGGGCTGGAGTACCTCTCTTTCCTCTCTCCTAGTCTGAATTAATGTAGTGGGGGTGAGGGAGTGCCAGGAGTAGGCACGTTTGGCATCCTCTTGGCTGAGCTTTGCTAAGGAAGACTGCAGAACCAGAAGGGGCTGACAAGGAGCAGGAAAAGGGGAATACACAGTGATGGCCTTCTCACATGGACACTGGGTATGGAGGATGAGGGCTTCTAGAGCAGGGCTTCCTGCAGGGCAAATTCCTGCTCCCGCTGTGTCCCCTCACCTTCCTCTGCAGAAGATAAATGGTCAGCAATAAAGACAGGAACCGAACCTGATACCTCATCTGAGGGCAAAGGGCATCTTTGCAAATTATTACTCTTGTGGAAGAGTAAAACAATGTCACTTGGAGATGAGTCTATATTTGCAGGACCATCAAAAAGCAAACACTGAGGCAACTCTGTGATAACCCTGGAGACTGCTTTCAGAGAAAGCCATTTGACAACAGTGAGTTGACTACAGTTGCAAGTTGAAGATCACAAACATTTTATACCCAGTGGGCATGTTGTATTTGGTCAATTCAACTTGCCTGAGATGACAATGCCATGCACAAGACAACTCTAACAGCGCCTTCAGGAGAATATGGGAAAGTTGGTTGCATTTTCCAGAGCACTAGAAGGGAGTCATGATGTTGAAGGCTTTACCCAGTTCCTTATTGCTGTCTGTAGCATAAGGGAGTAATGTCAAGTTTCTTAGGAGCTATTTGCTCTTAAGAATTTCAAGGCCCAAGGCAATTTTAAAAATTTATTTATGACATATGTTTGATGAAAACAACATGCAGCTGTAACTTCTGGCCAGTGTTTATAGGTGGCACACTTTCTACATTGAGAAGGACAATGCGTGTTGCAGCTCTTATAACCAAGGGATATCATGGATCTGTTAAGTTGCTGTTATGTCTGGATGTGCAGAGCTTGTTCATTATCATCATATTATTCACCAGAAAGCTGTTACTGAAGACATCTCCAATGCAATGAGAATTGTTGGAAAGTCTGTAAACATCCTTAAATTCAGAACAGCATGCTATTGCCTGATGGAAACTTTTCTGACAAAATGAAAGTCTATTTCAACAGCATTTTGATAGCTGAGCAGGTGCCAGCCTACGGTGATTTTTCATGTCATTGGAAGAAATGGATGAAATTAGGAATCAAAAGGAGGAGGGCTTAGCTTAGCCAAGCTATTCTGAGTGACTGTTTAATTTAGCTTTCTCAGGTGATCTGCTCAGGTAATGTTTCTTTAGTTAACTCAAACCAAAGTGCAAGGCCAAAGAAAATTTGCATTTGATTTACAGCCGAGAGAAAACGGAAACCATTGAAAAAGAATGCAAAAAGTCAGCAGAGAAAAA
>NW_008824051.1:1810321-1821192 GCF_000699105.1 Pygoscelis adeliae
CTGCACTTGATGAAATACTTGAAGATCACAGAATATTTATAAGTAGAATTCAGTTAGCGTTTCTCAGATTTCAGGTCCCAAGAGCAAGCACTTGCTATTTTTCAAGGGCCTTATACTTGTGACTCAGAAAGTCCTCCAATACAGAGCTCCAGCTCCAGCTGTTAGAGTTTATTAACTTCAAGTGAGTATAGAGACAAAGGTTTGACTGAAGTACGGCTGGTTTCTGTTAAAGGCTGCTATTATGAGCTATACAGTGTTTATTCAGTTCCACCATTACCATTGTTGAATCTCTCCCTACAGAAAAAGGAGAAAATCTTTTCCACCGTGAATATACATTAAGAAGCCTAAATTCTGATCACTGTTGACAAATGCCCACTTTCACCCCAACTCTTGCACCTTGACCTTCATAAACCCTATTTACACATCAGCTGAGTAATGATGGTCCCTATTACAACTCTGCACATGTAGGCATGGTGCATCAGTTTAATATAAAGGTGCTGGATTGCAGGTGACATGCTTCAGCAGCTGTTGGCCAAATATCCTACACTTTAAATGACAAAACATGACCCAAACTTGAGGAATCAGTGTTTCAAAGACTGATTCCTGCAATCTTCACTGATCGAGTGGAGGAGCCTATGCAACACTCGTCCACCACCAACTGAAGTCAGTGCTGCTGCCTACAGCAGGAGCAGGGCTGTGCCAGCTCTTGCTGGTGCAGCAATAAGCTGTGATACACCAGTATTACAAAGAAAACAGAGATTAGCTATTTCAACCTATTCCTACCGTTTTACATATAGTAAGATATTATTTGCTATGTAGAGGGTAATTCCCCTAAAGGACACCATGATTAAGTGGCAAATTAATTTGCTGCTTACATTCACTAGCTCTTCCAGCTGGCTTAATTCTCATCAGCCACCATAATTTATTAACAGTGAGGTGAGAAAAGACATGAATCAGCTTAATGTGCTATAAGTAGGGCATTGTCATGGCAACAAGATGCGGACTGTTTTCTATTTATGTATGGTTTGTTTTGTACTCAACCTTAAGATACCGATTGAAACAACTAGAATTAGAAACATCTTTTTTTTCAACTTTTTTTTCACTTCAGTGTATTTTTAAAAAATGATCAAAATAAGCATGTGAAAGGCTCTGAAGCATCTCTCCAGGAAAATAGCTAGCTATATGCTCTTCAACGAGTCTTCCTAGAAACAGAAGCCTTAACTCTCATCTCCCAACCATTTTCTCACATTGTCACACAACCGATTCCATCGATTAACTCCCAGTTTATACCAGTCTGAGATCAAAACCAGACCTTCCCTGTTCCATGCTCTACATAGGACTATTAATTGGGGGGGGGGGGGGGGAGAAATTAAACAGTATTATTGAAAAAAGAAAAAGCTCTTTTTTTTTTAATGCAATACATTGTACTTAACACAGGACATGGAAAAACAATTAAGGATGTTGCATTTTTACAGACTCATGATGGGGAGGTATAAAGTTAAAAATTAAAAATTAATTGTAAAGGATTTTTATTGCCTTCTTGGCTAAGCCTAAATCCCCTGCACCTTTTGCATCAGCATTTAATGGTTTTCATAAAACCAGCTCTTCATTCAAAGTTCATTTTAGTTACTACCCTGCTGCATAAAGGGAATGGTTGGAATGCTAACACAGCTCTTTGAAAAACATATTACTGGTTTGATTTCTTTTTTTTTCCCACCACCTCAGGAATCTGATATTAAATAGTTAATGAAAATCAAAACATCTCTAAGATGTGTCAGGAAGAACACATGGAAAAATGAAATCCCTTTCATGAAAAATTTTGCAAGCTTAAAACATTGTTTTGTTCTGAGTAAGGACAAAAAAAGCATTTGAAAAATTCAAAGAATTATTCTCCTTTTCTCCATTCAGTACTCTTTTTTTTTTTTTAATATGTCTGGGTTTATATTACCCTAGGTATTTGTTTGCATAGTATGTAGGGCAACAGGCAACTGGCCTGTACCATAAGATAAAATAAAATTGTTCTTATTTAGCAGCCTGAGAAAAAATAATAAGCAATATAATTTGGGGCTCAAAACTTCTGTCAAGCTACAGTTGCAAATGTTCGATTGAGCACTACTAAATGATACCTGCTGAGGTCAACCATAGAAGTTAATTAAGAAATGAAAGATCTGGACAGCCTTACCTAGAGGTTCAATGGATTCGTTCAGTCAATGTTGTTAATGGCCCCAAATACACAAGAGTTGATAGCTGTTAATTAAAAATGCTTACGGAGGCCAAGTCGGGGGAATGCCAGTCTTGTTTTCAACAATTCTTTACCCCATGTCAAGTTCAGCGAGAAGTGGGTCTGAGCTGCAAAGTTTGGCTGGGGGCCTGCATCTAATATGACACATAACAAGCAGGTATGCCAAAACATTTGGTGGGCAGCATGAACAGAGGCGTGTGCCGTGTACAGCAAGCTGGCAGCGTGCTTTAACTGGAGGTGCCGTATGACTGATTACATTGCTCTAGCACTCAGGGGCCTCGCTAAATACCAACTCCCCGGTGCAAGCGGTATTGGTTAGGAATACAAGACAAAAGACAAAGTCATCCCCCAAACCCTACAGTTAAACAGGGGAAAGCGTACTGGATTGTCACTGCACTTGCACGTCCAGTGGCACTCTGCTTGGTGCGATGTGTACCTCCAGGGAGTGCCACATGAAGCAACCTGGGTGCTCCCTCCACAGGTTGAATGCATTTTTCAGCGAGCCTCAGCCGTAAGATGGTAGAACAAGCATTACTGGGGAAAAAAAGAATAATCATCAGGCCATGCCTGCCCTTGGCTAACATCACTTGGTGTCATTGGTGGTAGATTTTGCCTCCCAGACATTTCATAGAATCATAGAATCATAGAATCATTAAGGTTGGAAGAGACCTCCAAGATCATCGAGTCCAACCGTCAACCCAACACCACCATGCCCACTAAACCATGTCCCTAATAATTATTCTCATGCTAAATCCAAAAGGCATTATGCCAGCTACTAGGAAGAAAATTAACTCCATCCCAGCTGAAACCAGGACACAGGAGAAGGTTGTGCAGAAACTTGACAGTACATTCATGAATGTATAGAAATCAAGGGCATGGAACACTTAAGGGGTTTTCTTCCTTTTGAAGAAGGCCATTTCCTCTCGTCCTTTCGACAGTTACTTGGGAGAAGAGACCAACACCCACCTCGCTACAGCCTCCTTTCAGGTAGTTGTAGAGAGCGATGAGGTCTCCCCTCAGCCTCCTTTTCTCCAGGCTAAACTACTTCCAGTGGGAAGTAGTTTGTGACTGGTACACTTCACAAAAGCTATGAAAGCACTGAGAAAAAACGGTGACTTTCCCCAACCGTGGTCCAGGCAGCACAGCCAGCCCCATGAGTCGCCCTGTCCCTCACAACTAGCACCTTTCACCAATAATGAATGAGCTGTCAGATATCCAGCTGCTTATAGGACATGGTCCAGTCCTTCCCTGGATACTTTTTCATTGCTCAGGCTACGCTCTTTAAGGTTGCAGTTTCTGATGGACAGATTACATTTCAGCTGTCTTCTTGCACAGAAGGTGATTATAGTTAACTTGGAAAGGAAAGGATATTTTCAAAACTGGCTTGTGACCTTTTTTCCCTTCCTTATATGTAAGAAGGCAGTCTGAAATGTTTCTTCCTCCCTGATATTTTTGACCTCTCAGAGCCACAGGGCATGTCCATCATGTTGGCGAGATCCTGACTGAGTGGGTGGGAATGCTCATCCCTTACATGAGACTTCCCTCACTCACACAGTGAATGCTTTTTTGGTGTTAGAGAAGTGTTAACAACACCCCAAAAGATTTTCTTTCTCCAGTGTTAAAGTGGATGGGCATTGTGTCCCAGGTTGCTACAGGTCCTGGGCTACTGCAGGTAGCTCGTGTGACTCCTTCGTGCTCATCCTGACTACAGATAAGTGCATCGAATGAGACTGTATTAAAATGAAACAAACCAAATCCCTGCCCTTGTGCAATTACCTGATGCTTTCCTCACACTGAAAACAAAGGATATATAGCCTCACCCTTCCCAATGGTAGCCCTCCTCTGTTAAAAATGAATATACATTTTGATACCAAATCTTTCTTCGCAGTTTTCAGCTTATGCCTGTAGGAAGTAATAAGTAATAATGTATCACTTATTTGTTGTTTGACCCTAAATTGATCTTTTCACCTCCCTGTGATTCTTGTTACTGAAAGGTACTGATGCAAGAGTCCACCAGGGAAACAAGACTTTGGAAAATGCTTCACTATTTGCCTTAGCTTTGTGTTATTTAAACCTGAATTTCCACCTTAATGAGAAGTATCACTGATATCACACATGTCTGCCCAGTCCTGACAAAATGGCAGAAGAAGAGAGAAAAAACCAGGATGAAGGTTATAGTTCCCAACACGAGGGGAGGGAGAAGGAGGTATCTGGGCTTAGTTTGTCTCTGTTATCAGTGACTTGACATTTCAATCAAACCCTGGGAAACATGAGTCTGGGTAGCCTTTTGCAGAAACGGCTGGAGGAACCGCATATCCCAATCCCATTGAAAGCAAATAGGAGGCAGGGGCTGCCTTCTCAATGTGCTGTACCAGCCCATGCCTCAGGGGAAGGGCTTCACCAAAAGGTCTGGAGGTAGAAGTCCTTTATTCAGCCCAAGAGTATTTTGAACTCCTCACCTTCCTGCAACACCTAAATTCTAGTCAGGAAATATTGCTTTTGTTGGTAAAGAACCTGTTGGTTTTTTCAGGAGATTACTTTGAAATGAAGTGATTAACCCTGCTGTGTGGAGCCAGGGGAGATCCTTGCCAACTCTGGGAAGTTTGGGCTTCAAAATGGAGGCTCTGAAGACCATGGTAAGGAGCCAGTTCTTTGTCAGCTGGAAGGAATGTCTCTGATTTTTCTTTCAGCTAATGACACTGGATGTAGGACCAGACAACTGAAAAAGAATTAAAATATAGAAAATGAAGAATACATGTCATATGGCATTCATGCCATGTAATTTAAAAGACAACAAATCAGTAAAAGCAGGCACTATTTTGCATAACACATTGCAAAATTCTGCAAGAGGTTTAGTGTGTAGAGGACAACTGCTGGGTATTGAATGACTTAGTAAGTAAGACTTTTAAAAGATCTAAAAGGACTGCCACGGCTGGCAGATGCAAAGAAAACCCTATGAGGGTTTGCAGAAGTTGCTGTGTTAGCCACTATGTTTTGCCACAAAAACATTTTCTGCTGTGGTGAAGAAACGTTCTTTCTGGTAGTGCTACACAGAACAGTTAACTATATTTGTGGAGGAAATGCGATTCATCCTATTGAAGCATCTTGCAGTTGCCATGTTGGAAGCAGTGCTGCTCATAAGGTCAGCTCTTGGTCTAAGAGAGTTTCTCATGTGTGAGAAACATGACATAACGGTTTATTTCTATACAGGGGATCATATATCTCAGACTTGGGGTTGAGCTTTCCAGTATCCACTGAGATATCTCTTCACACTGAGATAAATTAACTGATTAAAATGAGGCAACACGCATAGCTGACAGGGAAGATGAATAATTTCATTAAGTTCATAAGAAAATGAAGATTGATTTGGGCAATATTATTAGTTTCCTAAAATATATGTAAAACTTTATGTGCTTTATGTTCTTCTCACAATATGGCAAGGACCAGCAAGACCGGAGGTTGTTTGGATGCTGGCACCACTCTGATTTGCAGCTTGTGCCCATTTCCTCGTGGATCGATAAAGATCTGGAGAAGACCACATTCAGTAGAGTCGCTTTCTTAGCTTACCTCTTAATGCTTTCTGAGATAACCATCAGGGAGAGAAGAGCAGACAAGACTGTTTCCCACCCTATACAATGTCCTGAGCCTTGAAAAGCGCCTCTGTTCTCCAGCGCACCCAACCCCAGCCCCTGGCCAAGAGAGGGAGAAAAAACAGGGCTGGAGGAGAAAGGGCAGTGGTTCTTCGGAGGGTGTCCAGCCGCAGGTGAGCCCTACCTGGCAGAGCCCCGTCCCCATCCCTTCCTCACCTGAGCCTGACTGAGCAACTGCCTGGGTCTCCATCTCCCGTGTCCTTGCTCAGGGCACCACCGGGAGCCTCCATACAGAGAAAAGCTGCAGGAGAGCTACCGGTTCCCTGCTTTGGGGAAAGCGGCACCTGGGGAAGCATCTCACGGCAATTTTGTGTGCGCGGCCAGCACGCTCACACGGAAATATCTGGCCGGTCGGCGTCCAGGAAGAAGCGGGACAGCGGGAGCGCTCACGGCGGCCCGCGCGGCCTGTGGCAGGGCCTTGGCCCTGGGCCTGAGCCCCCGGCCCTGGCCGGACACCGCTCCGGGCGGGCAGCTCCAGAATTTAAAAATTAAAGTTTGCCATCTAGCGGTAGGCCTCGGGCTTTTGGGCACAACCACCCAAATCCCCACAGTCTTTAGGTGATCCGGTTATGATTTCTGAAACATATATTCGTTTTTTTGTTAGCGCTGGCTGACCCAGACTGCCATTACGTCTGCAAAAGTGACGAAAGGAGGACCTTTAATCTTGGTATGTTGCCTGCCATGGCCGGGTCAGTGGTTACAGCTCCGGGGCTTGGTCAGTGGCACAGCTACCTTGGTTGTCACACGGTGCAATGGAGATGGTTCTGTGTAGTATTAAACCCTGGATGATTTAAAAAGAAAAAAAAAACCACAAGAAAAACCTTCAAAAACTTCACTGTGATAAAAAAATGAGGCAATGAAATGCAATCATTTCCCTCCGCTTTCTTCTCTTGCCTGGGACAGTGGTAATTCTCAGGGGATTGTCTCCTTCTTTCTTTCCTTCTTTTAAGTATTTATTTCCCCTTTGAACTGAGCTGTGCCTGCGAGTGACACGCTTGCACTGAGTTTGTGTGGTACTCCCTTGGCTCAGACCAAAGCTGCCAGGAGCCAGCGCATCTGCAGAAGCATGTCCTTGACAGAGTCCCTGCGGGCTTCCTCTGGGCAGTGCATGCTGCCTATATGGAATCATATGTGCCTATAGGATCCGTGTGGAGACCTGCCCTGGCGTCACCAGTCATTTATTTCCATGAGAAGGAATGATGCGAAGAAGCAGGAGTATAGGCAATGTTTTCCAAAGGGAAGAAGAGGTCAAGGATCCTTCGTGGAGGAAGCCAGCAGAGAATGGCTGTGGCTGGGGAAAGGGCCTGGAGAGGGGAGAAAGGGAAGGTCTGGAAGGTGACGGGCAGCGTGATCTACATGGATGCCCAGGTTGTAATTAAGGAGCTGCAGGCATCCAGCCTGATGCCTGCACAATCTCTCCTCTTCCACACACAACACTTCTATTAAGAGAACTCCAGGTGGGATTAGCAATTTTTGCAGCACAATCACATTGTTGAGTCATATTTAATTTATGAACCACTCTACACACAAGATCATCTTCTCATATCGACGCTGAGCTGATTATTTCCCATTTCGTATTTATGCATTTGATATCTCCCTCTGCAGTGTAGCGCTTCATACTTGTCATTAGTGAACTTCATCTTGCTGATCTGAGACCATCTCTTCAACTTATCATTTTGCATTCTGATCCTGCCTGCCAGACTGAGCAAATTTTGTAAGTGTACTCTGTATTTATCCTCCAAATCACTAATAAAAATATTGACTAAAATCAGTCCTGAAGATCTCTGCACATCTGCTTGGAATACTCTCTTGAAATTTACTTCCAGTTTGACATTGAGTCATTGGCAATAATTCTTTGAGAGTTTTTTCATCTATTTGTATACACACTGATAATCATAATTTTGCATACACTGGATTTTGCTAGCTTATATATAAGAACTCAGGTTACTAGTGCCAAAAGTCTTCTTAAATACATTGTTTACTGTTTCTTCCCATCATCAGTGTTTAGAATACAGAGATTTATGTCCTGCTACAAATGTGTGTCAATGCAGCTATGTCAGAAAGGAGCAATTTTTACCCCCTCCTTCAAATGTATTAATTTCATTAAATGAGAATAAAGTCTCCTCCTTTAATGAAGGAACTGATGAGGAATAAGCCACTCAATTTATGTTGAGAGTCCAGGGAAAAAAAAAAAAGCTCTGTACCTTTGCGTTTGACTTTGTGCACAGTATCAGCACAACAAAAATATTTGCTGATGATGTAGATGCTCCTTAATATAGCACATAGGACAGAAATGATGCAAGCACCTATTAATTCTAGGATAGAATTCCTGGTAAAACATGAAAAAAAGAGAAGGACTTAATAACCATAACTGTGTCAGTTTTACTGCTAGCACGTAATTAGATCAGAAGGCGACGATTTCAAAATGTCCAGAGCGTAACTGCTTCCTGCTATTTAGGTGATATATTTGATTCAGAAGCTGCAGTTCATCTTAAATTTTTAAGTGTAAGAACCTCTTCAGAGCCTACGTCCGCAGAGTGGGAGCAGGAGGATGCTCCTTCCCACCCTCCAGACTTTGTAGTTTGCAGAGAAAAAGTATTTATCCTAAACAAAAAAAAAAAATTCACATGCTTATAAAAGGGTTTGGGTTTTCCCTGCATGAGACCTCTCACATGTAACATCTCTGTTTCTGGCACGGGTTGGAGGATTTTAGGGACGCCATCGATCTGGAACGTAGCATCCGCATGCCAGCCCTCTCAGACAGGTGCTTGGGAAGAGGCCAGGAAAAAAGTTGTCCGTAGCCCCACGATGTAAACAAAGAAATTAGTCAACAACCTCTTCCCATAAAAACCTGCATTAAGGGAAGGCAATCAAGGAGCCAATCTGGGAAACAGCTTGAGGGACAGGGCCGGCCAAGCCCAAGCTCGTGCCACGAACAATGAGGAGGCAGGACAGATATGGGTCCGGCCCTGACATCTAACAGCCCTGCTGGTTTTGGGGGGGGTGGATGGTCACACTGCCTTCCTCTTCTTTTTAAGCTTCCTGCTGCTTTTTCTGCAGAAGCCATCCCACTAAGAGCAGGAGTGAACGTCATTTTGTAGGTGTCTGCAATACAATAAAAGTGGTCCCAATGCAATACCCCAGGAAATGCGTAACTGCAGACAGAGATGAATCATGCCACCACCGAGTCAGCTCTCACATATAGCCAGTGTAGGTGTTATTATGACTGTAACAGGCTTCAAAAGAATAAAGCACACAAAAGCTAGGCTGGCAGCGTTTCCCGTTAGCAGTAGTTTAGGTAATGCTGTTCAGATCACCTTCTCACGTTACAATCACCGTTCCTTGAAGGAGGTTTGGCTGTAAATTCCTCCCAACTCCGTGTTAATTCCTAAGGATAACATGAGCGTCAATTAGGCACAAGCATGACTCAGAAGATGAAATATTGTCCTTGGTGGGAAGTCAAGAGAGCGTGTTTTTCCCTGCCTTCACCGGCACACATTGCCCTACCCACTAGGTGTCCCTGCCAGCCAGGGAAACAGCACGCCGCAGCCGGGGCTGCATTTGCTTCGTGCCACTTGGCTTCGGCTGAAAACATCAAAAACAAACAACAACCCAGGAAACATGTCTGAAATAACTTCTTTTTTTTTTTCTTTTTTTTTAAACTTCCTTTTTGAAGCAGCTCCAAATTCATGCACAATGCGCAAAATGGAAAAGGCAGCTCTCCGTTTCACCGGGGTAATGGGAAGGTTTTGGCCCGAAGGAGAATGGTTTCACCTCCCGGGTAGCGCTCAGGTGATGGGCTGCTCTGGCCCAAGTATCACCAGCTCCATCCTTCCAACCTCCACTCTGAATTGTGTAGGAGCCAGACAAATTGTACCGTAATCTCTTACCTCAATTTGGTCATCTTTAAAATAGATGCTATTCTAATTTGTCTCCTGCACCATGGAGCTGTGAGGTTAAATGAAGGGTGATGATGTTCCTTTTGCTTTCCAGTTAAAAACATGCAAAATTTAAAAAAAAAATCAGATTGCTATCAGTATGTGGATGTTCAAGTCTCACCAAAAAATGGCTAATTTGTGGGTAAATAGGCTAGGTGGATGTAGGTGTCTATAACCTCAGGACAGATTAGGCATAACACACATGTTCAGTGGCTGCCTCTGTAAAGAAGAGACCTTTTTGCCTGGCTAAGATTTGCTTCGGTAATCCCTGGAGAGTTTCCAGAGGTCAGCAGAGAAGCAGGGAGGAAAGTGAAGACATTAAAGGAAGCACTTACTTGCAGATGTGGTGGCTTCTGCCAGCCCGGGAAGAGGGAGAGGAAGCAGGAGGTAAAAACTTGACAATATGCTGGGAATTTTTTTTTTTTTAAAACGTTTTGTCTCTTTGTATTACTGAATTGGGGGAGAGAGAAAAACAAAAAAAGCCTGTTTGCTCTATAAGCTGGAGAAACCCATTCTGCACTTCTGTACTTCTCTTTCCTGATCTGTAGAATGAGGGCAACAGCATTTCCCTGCCTCATGTTGATGCTCGCTTATGAATAGCCCGAGATCCTGAGAAAGGAGAAGGGAAAACACGCAGCAGAACTGGGTTTTCTGAAGCCATCACACGTGACGATCTCTGTATCAGAAGTCTCGTCTGAAGGCTCTGCATTTTTGAGCCACCAACGGAGATTGCGGCCTATTGTGTCATGCTCTGTACAAACACACAGCGAGAGACGATCCCTGTCACAAAGGACTTACTCTCTAAATAGAGACGATGGCGGAAAAATAAGGGGGGGATTAGAAATGAGTTGACTAGCTCAGGGTTGCACAGTTCGGTGAGGACGCCAGAGGCAGAAGGCTGGTATTCGGATTTCCAGCCCAGCAATCTGCTCTTTCTTACAGACAACCACCTTTGCTGTTCTAATGCTTACGGGTTTTAACGGCACTAAAGATAATTATATATGACGTGGTATTTTTAACTAGTGGGAGCTTTAGATATCG
>NW_008824051.1:1821204-1823890 GCF_000699105.1 Pygoscelis adeliae
TGCTGAACTCCGTCGCCCCCAGGGACAGTTCCCCCCCTCCCGGCCCTAACACAGGTTGGAGGGCGCTCAGCTAGTGACTATAAGGTGACCTTCACAGCAGAAATGCAATACAAGCAAAGGGAAAGGAGGGACCAGCTCTTGTGAAATCTGGCTGTTGAAACACCTTCACGTCTTGCAACACAGTCAAAAAACTCTTTGTCTTAAAGATTTAAGAATAGACATAGGAAGAACTGTATTTATCTCATGTGAATCACCTAGGCAACTGGGAAAGCAGAAGTGAGCTTCACTTTCTAGTGGATTTTATAATCTGCCAGTTCATTCAAATGCCTTTTTCCGGCACATCAGAAATATGTGTGGTCCTGCTACAAATTTGCATTTTTAAGAAGAAAAATTGTATCAATAAACAATCAGTTTGGGCTTGTAGCTTTTCCTTTAACCCAGGCATTGTGTGCCTGTATACCCAGGTACTGGTGGGTAGTGGTGGCCCAGGATCTGTATTAAAAGTAGAGCCTCTGTCCTCATTTTAATTTCTCCTCTCGGGGATTCCACACTTGCGGCAGCAAGGATTTGATAGAGACCATAGCCAAGGAACGCGCTGGGAACTGCCCTTTCCTTTCCCGGCTGGTACGCAACAGCTAAAAGCCTCTCGCTCAAGACTGAAAGGTATATATCCCTTTCAGTGATGAAATAACACTGTGCATACGCAGACCTGAAGCTTGTGTTACAACCCTGCAGCACAGCTTTCAGTAAGCAAAAAACAATCCAGCCTGCCATAGGGTCTTGCGGGATTCAAGTCTCAACTCGCACCTTTATCATGGGCTCGGTCAGGAAGGAGGCAGGAAGGCTGTGTCTCTTAGCAAGGGAGAAGAGCAAGACTGTATTTTTCCAAGCAGTTCGTTCGAATCTAGGGTTATTTTTGTAAATAAAGGTTAGCATTAGCATCCGCTATTTTGCAGAAGCATGTAAAAAAGCATAGGTTGAAAATTCTCTGTTGAAACTGATTTTTTGTCAGAAAAGGAGACCTTTAAAACACAAAATATTTCACAGACAGCTCCTACAGTCTAAAAAAAGATTAATCTTCATTTCATTGTTCCTATTCTTGTCCAGATTGCTCTGCTTCTGATAGATTTTGATAGCTTTTTCACAGGCTTCTTTATTTCCTAAATGGAAAAAACCCCTCCATCCTGGATGGTCCTTTCCTAGAAGAAAAACATGTTTTTGGTAATGTCTTTATTTACATTGTTTCAAAACCTATTTTCCTTGAAAGGAAATGTTTATGAGGTTTGGCTTTTCTCCCTACATTTCCTAGGCTGAGTTGCTGGTGCTTTGCTCTGCCTGCCTAAGCCCAACATGAACTCCAAATCATTAGTATTATTTTATTCAGCGCAACAGATTTTCTGGGTTTTCTAGCTCATTTACAGCTATGCAGAGGGGGTGTGAAACCCTGATATTCCATTTGGGCAACATTTATAAAAACTTCCCCCTCTGACTTTGCAAAGTTATAAATGATTAAACAAAAGGCACAAAGCTTTGGAGAAACAAGCCAAGTTTATGAGGCCCAGAAACTGAGGGAATTAGGAATTTTTCCATTCACTTGGATGAGTTTTGGTTTAGACACTAGAAAGTCAGATTCATCTGAACACGCTGAATGAATGGAAAAGTTATGAAGCTATGGACAACATCATACGCTTCACTCAACGGAGGCTACTGAAGAAGGCAGAGAGAAGAAAAAGCGCGCGATCAGGTTCGCTACCAATCTCTCTTGCAAAAGAGCACAAACCAAGCAAGAACAAGAAGCAACAGAGCAAGCTTGTAAACCCTTTTAAAGGGGATAACTTCATGGTGAGGGTGAAGGGGAAGCGGTGTCGGTGGCCACAGCTCCCAAGGCAGAAGGGAGCAGCAAGCACAACCTGAAGAGCGCAGTGCTGTGGGGTGTGCGGGGTGTCAGAACCTGCCACAGTGTACGCAGACAAAAAGGAAACCCTTGTAGGTCCAACATGCAGGCTGCAAGGGTTTGGTCTTTTTTTCCAAAGTCATGCAATGGTCAAGGGGAAAGAACTGAAGGCCTGGAAAATTCAGAAAGTGAAAGGAAGCAGTTTTGATGTTTCTTAAATTTACAATTAATAGAAGGTAGAGTTATACTGCTTATACACTAAGATGGAATTAAAAATGGAACATTGAAGGCTCAGTCTCAGTTATTTTCAATAATTAGAATTAATGAATGAAATTCCTAATCCAGCTGCATCTGCTTTTAAATTATAACAAGGATCATGACACTTGCACGATAAAGCCATGCGATTGTCAGCACGTGACGGCTCTAAGAAGTATTGGAATCCAATTATTTGCCTGTGGAACCACTTGTCAACATTGTAAAACAGGTAAATAAGAATGCCATTTATTCATTAAAAAGGATAAGCGCTCAGGAGCCTGATATAAGCCTCAGGACCACCGGTATGAAAGGAAGTTGTGTGTGCAGAGCAACTATCATCTCCAAACAGACTTGTTGAACCTGGGCCCAGAAATTATGAATAATTGGGCAGTCTTATGTGCAAAGAAAGACTGTGACATTAGCAGACAGAAAGTATTAAGGTGGTAGAATAAAGGAAAGGGACACTGGAATAAAAGAGGGGAATTTGGCAAGGAGAAAGGTTCTGTGGCATTTGGGAGCTAGCTGCACCGCGGGGTC
>NW_008824051.1:1823900-1838694 GCF_000699105.1 Pygoscelis adeliae
AGAAGCTAAATCTGCAGGTTACAAATGGATGTAATTTGAGACAGAAGCCATATGTTGTTGTTTCCACTCCCCCTGCGAAAGACATCCTCCCTAAAGTCTTGGTCAAGGAATGGGTTGTAAATCACAGAAGAGGCAAGATGCGAAATTCAGTAATTTCCATTAACTGACACTAGGCTAAAACCATAATTGGTAAAAAAGTGGTTTGGGGCAGTCTGTTAGCTTCTGCTTTGCTGTTCATCATTCTCACAAGTTCGTAACAGAGTACAAGGCAGTAAGATGCCCAGCTGTCTATTAATAATTGATTTAATGTAACACATGAAGTGTGTGTAATCTGTTTCCTTGTTCCTCTGTTTAATATAATCCATGAATCACTGGTGACCAGTAAAGAGGTTGATTGACCACATGATGCTAACTCTCTTCCTAACTCCAGCTGCTGACTTGCATTTAAGAAAGCTAAATGTCTGCTAAATACTTTGTGGTTATAACAGGGATGCTGTGGAAAAGGGAGACAATTAGTCAGTGGAGTAAGATAATGTTTGCTTTTGGATAAGAGCTTATAATTCTGCCTTCTGCTATTTCCAGTAGTTCCAAGTCTGCCCAACATTAGATACTAAAATAATTGTTGTCAACCATAGAACTCTCTCTTTTTGGCCCAGAGTCTTGGCTCTCCGAGACCTAAGGAAAGGTTTAGCTTGCAAGCAGAAGCTGCTTTTATTCGCAACATATTGCTATAGGTATCAGTACTGTGATATCTATCATCTACCCCACAATCACAAAAGATTTCCTATTTTCAGTACCTTTTCAAGGTGAGGAACCGCTACGCTTCCTCTTTTACTAATAGGGAAATAAGGCACAGAGATTGTGTTGAGAACCTGGCTTTGCTAGGGCTTTTAATTGTACTGTTTCAGGCACTTCTGCTCGTGAACATATGTGTGTTTTTCACCAATGCCAAGATTTTCACTCAGTGAGTGTCACTTCCTTTGTTAGCTCCAAATGTGCAGAGGTTGAAAGGGCATCTTTACTAGTGAAAAATCTCTCAAGGACTTTTATAAATCATTCAAACTTCTGGTTGAAAATGTTTCCTTTCACACACTTCTTAGTGCCAAATACAGGCCCATCTGGAATCATTATTAATTCTGTTGAACTGTTTAATTCCAAGTGGGTTTTTTTTTAAAGAAAGACTTGATTCAGTATTTTATAACCATAATTGGAATAGCACATTAAGACTCAACAGCTCATTTTTTTATTCCGGGAAATGGCAAGCAACACATCTTCTACTCCATCGGTTACATTAGTAGAGCAATGCTGAAAAATCTTGTACCATGTAGCTACCCCCAAGTTTAATTCTTCTTATATATTTATTTCCATACACACAGAAATTAAAATACTCTTTGGGGCTTAAGAAAGATTCTTAAACAGTTTGGAGGACTTTTCTGTGCATGCTTCACTGAGCACATTGGTCAGAAAATCAGAATAATAGATGCCCTGCCACTGAAAAGCCCAAGCAAAGTGCAAAGCATACTCCTCCATATACAAACTCACATCAAAATGGTTGTTTCTGGTTCATCATCAGGAACGAACTATTAAATTCAGTTTGCAAGCAATGTCCCATTCACATTTCAAAAAAGAAAAAGAAAACCACACAAAAAAAATTAGTGTTTTTGTGTAAACCTGCTTACCTAGCTTATTTTTGCATTAAACATTGCCTCTAGGGTTTGTATGCACATGTTTAAGGGAGAACGGTGAAATCTTGCTGTCACTGATATCAATGGCACAATTCCCATTGACTCAAACGCAGGTCAGCTTGGAACTTCTCTGCATAATTCTCCACATTCAAGTGATGTGGGAGACACTTAGGTTGTACTTTTGGCTCTTTGACAGTTGCATTGAGGAGCAGTCCCATCTCTTCATACATACGTGGGGTTGCACAGCCTGCTCAGTGCAGTCAGACAGGCTGGAAACAAAGAGCCAGCGTGTGGGGCTGGCCAGTGAAGGGCAGAGGTTGTATCCACCGCAACTTGGAGATTAAAGCACCAGAAGGTTTTCATCCCTAGAAGCAGGTGATTAATGTTCAGCTACAGAGATCTGTAGGTATGGAACCAGTCGTTTTTTAGAGTGATACAATTATGAATTCATAGCCAGACTGTCATGATACAAATTAGTCTCGGCACTCATTTCTTTGGCAAAACTCCCATACTTTCTGGTGGAATTTACTGTGACACGAAAGATATCCAAAATACAGATAAAAGGAGTACTTTTCCAAGTGCAAAATTCACTACAAGTGTTTGCCATAAACTCACCATAAAACAAGCTGGAAGGGAGCTTTCGTGTCTCTGGTGCATACCCCTGCTCAAAATACGATTGGCTTTGAAGCGAGATGAGGTTACTCAGGGCCTTATCCAGGCAGGTTTTGAATATATTCAAGCATGGAAAGTCTACAACCTCTCTGAGAACCTGTTCTAGTGCTTGATCACCTTCACTGTGAAGCTCTTCTCCTTATATCTAATTGGGATTTATCTTGCTGCAGCTGGTATTCACTGCCACTCGCCCGTTTGCTGTGTACCCCCAAGAAGAGTCTGGCTCCGTCTTCTCTATAACTACTTATTAGGTAGTTACAAAGAGCAGTAAGACACCCCCTTAGCCATTTCTTCTCCAGGAAGAACAACCAGCTTTCTCAACCTGCCCTTGTACACCATATGCTCCAGCTCCCTGAGCATCCTGGTGGCTGTTGCTGAACTTGCTCCAGTATAGAATCATAGAATCATAGAATGGTTTGGGTTGGAAGGGACCTTAAAGATCGTCTAGTTCCAACCCCCCTGCCATGGGCAGGGACACCTTCCAATAATCAGGTAGCTCAAAGCCTCACCCAACCTGTCCTTGAACGCTTCCAGGGAGGGGGCATCCACAACTTCTCTGGGCAATCTGTTCCAGTGTGTCACCACCCTCACAGTAAAAATGTCCATGTCTTCCTTTTAGTGGGAGCCCAAAACTGGCCACAGCCCTGCACACATGGTCTTACCATGTCTGTGCTGAGTAGAGGGAAGTAATCACTTCCCCTGAGCTGCTGGCTGCACTCTTGCTAACAAAGCCAGTACGCTGACAGCCGCCTTGGCCACGAGGCCACACTGCAGACTCCTGTTCAACTTGTCTACCAGGACCCCCGGGCCTTCCCTTCAAAGCTGCTTTCTAGTCAGCTGGACCCCAGTCTGTGCTGTTGCAGGGCATTATTCCTTAGTAGGTGCAGGACTTTGCATTTGCCTTTGTTGAACCTCATGAAGCCTCTGTCAACCCACTTCTCCAGCCTGTTGAGATTCCTCTTCAATGCCCTGCCCTTCAGTGTATTGACTGTTCCCCCAGTTTTGGGTCATCAGTGAACTTGGTGGAGGTCCATCCTATTAAATTGTCCAGGTTTAATGAAGACATTAAATAGTATCAGACCCAGTAGCGACCCCTGAGGAACACCACTAGTAATCACTCACTAGTTCAACTTGGACCTGCTGCACGCCATTCCTTGAGCCCTGTGGTCCGGCCAATTTTCCATTCATCTTGTCATTCTCTCGATCAGTCCTCATGTATCCAGCTCGGCACCCGGGATACTACTGGAGACTGTCAAAAGCCTTGTTAAAGTTCAGGTAAACAACATCCACTGCTCCCCATGGCCTGCTGAGATAGCCATTGCCCACTGGCACCGTCCATTTCACTGCCCAGTGCCTAGTGTCACTGCCCATTGGCATCATTGCCCATGGTGTTGTCCACAGCGTTTGTCACAGCAACCATGTGAAAGGATGCTAATTAAATTCATTTCCTGGTACAGCTAATATAGTTATGAGGACTTGATTGAATACCAATGCCAAGAGACAACTGCAAAATAAATTTTGTTTGAAAATATTGCTGCAAAGTCATCATATCCATAGAGAAGGGTTTGATGTATTAGTAATCAACTTCCCTGGAATATTCCTATAATTGTTATGGTTCTTTAGGCATAAGGAAATAATTTTCTGGATTTGGATCACTATGTTAGTTAGTCTGACAAGCCCAAAATAAAGTAAATTTTCACACATCAATCATTAGCATATTTGCCTAAGAAACAGTGTGCAGAATTCATGCAAAATCAACAGCTTATTCAAGTAAATACATATTCATAATTATTCTATGTGAAATACTGCTTTCTGAGTTTATTCACTGAATACTAACTACATTCCTAACAAATATACCAAAATAACAGTTCCCCTGTTACTATGGAGAGGGAGAGGAGAAAGTACTGTGCTTGAGGACTAATTGTAAAATCTTTGGAGTAAGAACAAGATAGTGTGATTCCCTCACATACAGTAATAATAATTTAGCAGCCCGAGGTTTTACATTCGAGGTTTTACGTTCAAGGTTTTGGAGAGAGAAATGGAAAGTTGCTGATGAGTGGGTCTAGAGACATACCAAAGGGTTGTTTTATGGGAGGGACATTTTCCATCATTCAGAGATACAAGAAGGGAAAGTGTAATTCTCAGCTGAAGTGAAACAAACACGAGAACAGATTTGGCATTAGCAAATGTGCTACATCTTAAATTGATTCTAGCTCGCTGGACACAACCATCGCTATCATAGCCAGTCCCTTCCACATCTCCCCTAGTCCAGCTAACAAAACCAAGCGAGGATACATATCCTTGAAGGAATCCGTATGCACACGTGTGCACATACACACCTGCAAACACACGGCCATTTGATTCCTCATCTCCATAATATGATTTGCTTGTAGCAAGCAGAATGCAATCGCTCCACTTCACTCCTCTGACGCATTGCAAGGAACTAGCATTACATGTTTTATTACCGTGGGTATAGAAAAACTAGACTCCGAGTCGCATTGATCAGAGAGCCAGTAAGGTGAAGAGCGCTCCCTGCAATATGGAGCCTGCAGAAGCATTGCCAAGTAGTGATCGCGGCGCTGCCAAGCGTCACTGCAGCAAGGCACAGAGAGACTCAATACTGCGTTAAATAAGGGATGGGGCATGCTGCATTTCATAATGCAGCTAAAAATAATATTTTACACTTTATCACCTTTTTGCCAAGGATTGCTAAGCACTTTGCACAAATTAGTGACGTTCAGGTTCCAAGCACCCGTATGTGGTAGCTTTCCATATGGCGGAGGGGCTTTTTTGTCCCTAATAGCACGTTGCTCTCATTATTATGCAGTAGATTTTTTTGTTTCTGTACACCAGGCCTGGGTTCTTACAAGGAAGTGATTATACTTTCCTAAATGGAGGTTCTGGTGACAAGATAATTTACAACGCTCTGTTGCATAATCATTGAGCCAAGGTCAGGGAAACCATTGACGTAGCATCGTCAGGGCAGTTGTAAATAAAACACACATCACGAAGGGGTTCATTCTCAGTGAGAACAGACGGACAAGCAAGAACAGACAAGAAAGAACCTCCAGCACTCTCGTCATGGTAAAATCTTATTCCCCTCCCTTGCCTCCGCAGATCCTGTGGTTGGCTAATTAAAGGAGGAGGTGTAACTATTAATCTAATCTCACTTGTTCTCAAATTTACCATAATTTCTACACTTGAGAGGCTGGTGAAATGAAACAGCACGACTTCAGTTTTCCATTCATCAGCAGGAAGCAGAACAACTCAGGGAATTGGGCTAAAAATAATTAGGAAGCAGGATCAGGTGCTGCGCGCATGCATCTGTGTCTGTACGTGGGCACACAGGCACACGATCATTTACTGGAGGTAGCAGCAGTAGCATAGGGGGAGATGAGCACCACCAGTGATTTTATCTCAACATATGAATGCTTGCAGATGTACTCACAGCATACTTACTTATTAGCGAGGCAAAAACGCCCAGCAAAACTGCGATCAAATTATGCTATAAACAAAATCAGCTTTTTAAACAAATACAGCCACCAGAATGATACCATCAGCAGTGCTGCAGGAGCCACTCAGGAGCTGCTGGGGCAACCACAGCACACAGGGTGCTCAGCACGTGGCCCTTACCCAGCACACTGCGGGTGCAGAGGAGGTACGTCACCCTTGAGCAGGACGCTCGACGTTTTCTGGAAGCATTGGCGTTATTTCACATGCATTGCCATTGCTTTGCATTTGTGCAGTAACACTAGAGTTTTTCAGAAAGTATTGGAGCGACTTTTGTACCTTTTCCATACAGGCACACTGGGAGCGAGGTGCAGGGCTGCTGCCGGGGGCTCTGCTTGGCACAGCGTGGATGCAGCTGGTCCGGGACCTCCTTCGAAAGACAGACTGGTCAGACAGACAGATATCCTGGATCATCAGAGCTGTTCTTCAAAATCTGTTCAGACGAGATTGCTGAGAGAAGGAGGACGTACCTGAGGGGCAGGCCTAGGATGGAGGATTGAACTAAATAAGTAGCTCTTACCTGAGGAATCGGCTATCCAGCAGAACAATTTCTGAGAAAGATTCCCCAACATGACTACTAGTCAGCCTAAACATAAAATTACTTGCTGTGTTCCAGGAAAAGCCTTAACCATACAGCTTGCAGCTCCTCTAAAAGGTGTATAAAGAAGCGATAACAGGCCAAATCCTCAAGCTAGTGTAAATCAACACTATTTGCTTGCCTCCGCTGGAACACCCACTCTTTATTTCAGTTAAGGAGCTAACACACAGTATCTTAATATGCATTTATGTTAATATTTGCACTTTGCAGGGCTAGGTAGATTGTGCGGCTGGCACATGTGAGACTAAATGTCACTTCCAAAAGCTAAGGGACCTAACTGGAAACTGCCATTCAGAGTGACTAGGTGACAGCATGTGGAACCTCTCCGGAAAAGCCTGCCCACCTCAAGCACCTCCTTGTGATTAATCTTTCACATAGACAGTACACATTACTATTTTAAAAAGCTGAATTTTTAAGGACAGAATACATTAATGAAGAGAGGAAAATGTGAACAAATTAGCATCTTCAAGCACTGAGAGACACAGGGAAAGAATACATAGATAGGGTAGCCAGGTCCCTTCAGAAACCACAGCTGTAGCCTCTCTGCAACCTTGCCTCCTGGCAGCGAGACTGGATCCAACCCCAGAATCCGGACTCCATGCCAATCACTCCAGAGTGTTATTAAGATGCATGGCACCATGGCAGAATTCAAATCAATGTTTCTTTCCCACACATTGGAGTGGGCTAGGTAGCAAAGGTTGACGTGAAAAGTGAGCAAGCTGCCCAGTAATGACGAGGTTTTGTATAATGCAAGCTTAGAAAATAGTCTGGAATAAAGAATGTGTGCATTATTGCCTTTCATACTGTGTCTGATCTTGCACTGCCATACAATTTAAACTACAAATATCTGGGAGAACTCGAGATCATTTCACAAAGACTTGTCATCCTCCTTCACCAGATCGCTCTCTGTAAGACATGATGGAGGGGGAGTTGAAATACATCATATTAGAATGAATATAAATGGTAATGATCATGCTCTTCCACAACGCTTCCACTCTAAGGAATCAGTTAATTAACCCTGAATCGAGCAGGCTTGCCGGTCAGGAATACAGCAGTTGAATTGATAACAGCTTCCTGACCCCTACTTCTCAAGGACAAGATTCGGTAACCCTTATTTATGTTAAACATTAGCTTACCCTGTGAGGAATCTCCAGAAATCAATAGGGATTGCGCTACATGAGTAAGACTGGCAGAATCTGATACCAATAATAAACTCAGATTGGCCCTCAGCTGGGTATTTCTGTCTGCTTTTTTCTTTTTTATTCTGTCTTTCCATATTCCTCCTCCCCCATGTCTGCACCCAAGAAAATACAGAACCTCTCTTATAGAAGGCGTTTGAATGGTTGCTTTTCCTCTTTCTCTTTAATCCAAAAAGTATGAATATTTCTTGTTACAGGAAGGTAATGTTTGACAAAACTTGGCAGATTTGAGTGTATTTCTAAACCTGGAAGGAGCCCAGCCTTTTTGACAAAATGGAAGCAACAATTTGTGGCTTTTAAATGTGAAGTGGCTTATTTCTTCTTGAACAAAAAAGTGTAGCTGAAATCACTGGAGAAAGCATTAAGGGAAGCAATCTGGGCTTAAAGAAAAGGAGATATAAGATCTGCACGTTTGGTTTTTTTTACCAAAGTGTGGGGGGGAAGAGGTGGCTAGAAACAAGGGGACGTATTTTCCATTTGCAGTTCCTTTCCCCAAATTTTCCCAAAAGCAGAACAGACTGCAGTTGGGTAGAGGAACTGAAAGCCTAAAGATGCTGGTAAAGAGAAGAATACCCATGTGATGTAAAAGGGAGGTGAGAAAGAAAAATCCTTCAGCCTTTTATCTTGAGACAGCTCAAAGTTAAACTTCATCTCTCTGCGCAGGGGAACTGTGTCCCCTGAGAGCTGCAGCTTGGGTTTCTGTGTCTCCTCTCTGGTCTGGCCTCCCGTGTTGGACTCCTCCTAAAACGTCACTGCCATGTGCCGCGTACAGCAGGCTCCTCGCCCCAGCCCAGCCAGAAAAGTACATTTTGCTACTGGAGCAGTAGTTGGGAACAGGGAAGCTGGAGGGCGGTGGGAGCAGCTCCCCGCTGGCCTTGCAGGGAAGCAACTCAGCCTTCAACCTTTTGGGTTAGCTCAACGCACTGAAGGACAGTAAACTTAGGTTAGGCAACTCTAAAAGCAAGCCATTTTTTTACGTCTCCCAGTGAAAGAGTTGTTAGTATGTTAGAGTTGTTCATGTGGCAGAAACTGCATTTTTGATCAAAACCACTGTTTTAATGGGAAGTTTAGAAGCAGGCCTATTCTAACTGAAAAGGAATAGTCCAAAAACACCCCACTGGGATCTCAGGAATCAAATCACACAGAAATCATCCTTCCAATGTGCCAGCACAATAGATACCAATGTTTTCAGCTACTGAATGACTATTGTTCACTCTGCCTTTTTCAAAGCCGAGTGACAGATTGTGCTGGAATTAGATGGGAGGCATTGCTACCTTGAAGCTATGTAGCTGTCTGTGACTTTGCAACAGCGACTAGTTTTAAGTCTCTATTTCCCCCCAGTTTAGTAGGTACTTTTCTGTATGAATTGGATGCTTCTAGATTTTTTGAGCTTGTTTTTCACATCAGACACTGTCTGACTGCCTGAAACTATTGGATACCTAGCAAGCTAAAAAAAAAGGAGCTGTGTCTGGCTCTGGTGTTGTTTTCTGCTCATGTCCTAAAGCCTTGTCAGGTTGAAATAAGGTACACAGCATCTCTCCCATCCTCCTTCTTCGACAGTGTCCTGGTTTCCATGGAGAAGAAAACCTGGAGCATACGCTGAAAGGGAATTGCAGCATGGTCCAATAGGTCCCTGATATAGATGAGGGGGGCAGCAGGTCTGCAGGCACCTGCCCGGCTGTAAAGACCGAGCTAGGAAGTCAGGAGCGTCTTATTCTTTCTATAGATACAGACAAGAAGATTTCTTGCTTAGTGTAGTATTGCCTCTGGGGTTGGAATTGGATTTCTCCCCAAACTGTTACTTCATTTCATGTTCCTTTCAAGCTCCTCTTTTGTGCAGAAAATTTTAGAAGGAAATGCCACTGGATTACACAGCTGCTGTCTGCCTGGGCTTTAAATGTGCCAGTTTGCATCAGTCTGTAGGCAGTGCTGAGAACAGGCTAGAAGTGACTGCAGCCTTCTTATGTTACTAGTGGCATCTCACTTGCAAATCTGAAACAATCAAAGGGAAAAGCTGCAGAGAACTGGAGACAGCCAGCTCTGAGCCACTAAAAAAAAATAAATCCTTCTTTTCTTCTGAGAAAAGCATGTGTGAAACACAGTACTCTTGAGGGACGCCCTACAAGACGTCAGCATGAAGCTACACTAATTGATGGAAGAAAAATGAGGTTTGTGAAGTAAAAATGTCCCCGTTTGTGTAACCAATCAGGCTGGGAATGAAAATTGTTGAGAACAAGCCTGTCACTAAACACACTGAAAACTTTTTAAAGATAAATGGAAACAGTATCAGTGTACTATGAGAAAGCTGAATCCTATCCTTGTTTTGCAGACACAAATAATTTGAGTAAGAACCCAACTGCAGAAATGCTGGCCAAAAGTGAAGCTCTAAAGCTTTGCAGTTACCTTTTCTGCTAACAGTTAAGCAGGCATATCGTTATGGGAAGCATCACCACGTAGCATCCCTACAAAATCTTCTAACGTTACCTTTACAGCATGCAAGCAGGTTTTCATCTCTTAGAGAGACCTCTTGCTGTTCAGTCTTCAGGTTATGCAAGGACTTTGTATCTTGGCAGACTCAGAAGAAGAGGAGGCAATGTGAACAGCCCGAAAATTGGCTGTCTGCCTTGACTCTTGTTAAATCAGTTCTGGTGTTAAGAGTTGTCTCTTGGGAACCAGACAGAGATGTTGGGCTAGGATTTCTACATGAAGGAACTGCCTTGCATGTTGGCTGCACATCCTCATTTTGGGACTGGTATATATGTGCGAATAAAGCGATTCAAATTTAGAATACCCTCAGACTTCTTTTATGCCCAAAAGGAAGGCATAAGCATCTGCTAGTGATGGATACAGCACACAGATGTTAGAAGTCAAGGCAACAAAACCTCAATTTACTGTCATTTGCCCTTCTTTATCTGAGAGACTTTTAAAGGGTAGAGTACAGGAAAAACACTGTATGTACTCAGTGCTTCCTTAGAGGACGGTAATAAACCCTTAAGACACATACTCTGTTGAACCAAGTTAGTAAACCGTAAGAAACTTAGTTACCACCATTCTAGAGGTGCCAACCTTCCCTGAATGGTAATTAATGTTATTTCAAAACATTTCTAAATATTTGTGTCAACAATTTCATGATTGCAATATTGGCTACTCAGGAGTTCCTCACCCCTCAAAATTACATGCTTCATTTTAGCTGGCACATTTGAGGAGCTCAGCGTTCAGTATCACAATCTGAGCCTAAGGTGAAGCACTTAAAAGGCCTTAACTAGTAAATTAACATCCCTGTTTTCAAATGGGTGCGTGAGAGGAAGAAAAAGGCAGGCTCTCGAGTTAGCACTTAAAAACTTAAGTAAAGATCATATGGAATTATTTATAGAAACTAACTTGGACAGCTGCTGCTATGATTATCTTGTGGGATTCATCAAGGCCCTGTTTGACATTCAAATAAGTTCTTGTTTCTGGTAGCAAGAACAAGAGTGTGTACTTTAAAGAAATTATAGGATTTAGAAATGAAGATGAAAGATTCAGAACTATCTTGTAGTTACTTTCTGCTCCCTCTGCCCTCTTATAAACTGGAAATATTATGCAAAGAGGTATGGTGGCTTCTGATGTACTGCACAGAAAGAAATGAGAAAGTTAAGAGGGGAAGCACCAAATTAGACACCTGAAAGAAGAGGATTAAAAGACAACTAAGAATATTATATTGCTCCTCAGCGTAGCATTATAGAGCCCAGCCTCATCTTTTTTTCAGGTTTTGTTAAGCAAATGACTGGATAGGGCTGCTGCTTTCACAGACCCGTGCAGCCTATTAAAAAGGCAGGATATATTCACTCCAGTATTTGCATGCCAATAACATGCAAAAACAGGCCTAAAAACTATTCCATGAACAATGGAAGTTCCTATGGATTTGTATTTTGCACCTCTCCCCTTCGTCTTAACTGGACATAACTTTTCCATGTAGCCCATTCTGTGAGTGGGACTGGGCAGAGTCCCACCCCTGCTGCTGAGCATCCTCATAGCTGCTTCACAGGCATTTGTGCAGCCAAGGCACAGATGCTCCTTGTGCTTCCTTTATTACACACTTAAGTGAATGGGGTTTGTATCACACAATCTGACCTTCTTCCTCCCTGACTCTCCCCCCAGTCATCCCACAATACCATGTAAGATCAGCTAAAAGTTTCCACTATAGCTTTAGGGGAACTGGAAAGGTGTGTGCATTTAGCTCCTCATTTATCATTCAGCAGCACTCAAACTTAAGGTGTGGACCTTACTGATGCAAGATCAGAACTTGATGCATCTTGAGCAAATGCTTGCAAGTGTTAAAGATGTCATTAGTCATTCAGGCTCTTCCTCTTGGACTCCCATTTGTTCCTGAATATCTACCAGCCATATACAAGAGTATTTCTTTCCATATGTGGGCTGTAGGAGGTAATGCTTAAATACTATGATGATGAAGATAATCTAAAAATATATAAAATCTGAGTAGATTAGACTAAAATAAACACAGACAAGGATGTGTTGGGAGATGATCCTTTTACTTGAAACTTTCACCTTAGTGTGGCAAGGATTGAGATTTTTTGCTCACTTGGTACACTATAAATCCTGCGTTTTTCCCTAGGCAAAATGATGTATTGAGAACAGCATAAGTGGGTGAAAAATATAAGAACTGGCAGATTGAAGGGTCATGGAAAATGTGCTGCCTTTATCAGCTTATTATGTGAATTTTATATTTGGTTTTGTGCTGGTTGTATGCCTGGGAAAGATATATTTCATAAATAAAAAAATCAGAAAAAAACAGCATATTGCAATATATCTTCACTTGTTATATGTAGGCAAACTCTTCTTAGGAATGGGCTCTCACATTCTGAGTGGTTTTTAAGAAGTTGATTTTGACCTTTAAAACCAATTTTAGTTATACAGAAGTTTTGAAGCTACACAGATGAAGGACTGAGATGCTCAGATATTGTAGTAACCGGACTGACCGGTACATTATATAGCTATCAGAAACCAGTAGAATTTTCCTCTTTATTTTCAGCGCATACAGGTTTGTATTGCCTGGCATCTTGCTTTAAAATTTAGCTGGAAATAAAGCTCAGTCAAAAATCACTGTTATCAGAGTGAATTCCAAATGGTTTGGAAGGTGGTTTTGTATCCAAGTGCCTCCATTCCCTCAAGCACTCCTTTCTAGAAATAAGAGATTGAGTTTTAAATTAATTAAAAACATTAGCAAGATTCCAATTGGTTTGAATTTCTTTCACAAGACTTGATCTGCACTCACGATTTCTGGCACATCCCCCTAAATAAGCAGTATGTCATATCCCTGTTGCCACGCTGCATCTGTGGAACTGAATAAGTAAAACCTTTCAGTTATATAGGCATGTTCAGCCTGTGCCACTCATTTCTAGTTCTACCTATACATACGTTCCTACTTGATTTACCAAAGGCTGTTGCCTTAGATATCTGCTCGACCTCTCTCTGAATTGGTTGAACACTGGAAACAGAGTTCTTGGCATACATATTAGAAAAAAGTGAAAGGAAGAGGCAGGAGAGTGGAAGGAAAATGATCAGAGAAAAGGCAAAGTAACTGTTCTGTACTAGTTAATCTCTGAGAGCTTGCTCTTATCTTGCATTTTGCCACTGAATACCTCTCAAATGCTTAACTACTCCAAAATTATTTTTTCCTTGGTTATTTTTACAGGGGCTGTGCAGATTGATCTGGAGGATCTCTATTTTGGATGCCATTGAGTAAGTATTATCTGCTCATTCTGACAGCTGATCCATGACAAGAAATCAGCTGGTATCATTCCTCTGTCTTTCTCTCGGGTTCAGAAGGAACCATTTCACCTGAAATATTCTCATTGCAAATTTCAGAATTTTTCTATACATCTGACATTATCTCACAAATTCTGGCCCTCTGAAAAAAATCCCAGGGCTGTTTTGAACCTCTTTCATTCAGCCTACTCTTCAATAAAGATGAAATGTTTATGTCTTCAACTTTTATGCCTGGAACACATCTATGCGACAGGAGAGTGCAGTTACAGAGGTGCTACAGCAAAGAGGTTAAAGGCCCACGGACGTGTCATGTCATGAAGATTGATTTAGTTTAGTTAAGGCATCTGACACTTCCTTTTTATGTGGGGATGTTCCTAAAGGACTATCTTGTACTTTGGGAGCACCCTTATCTGCTATGTGATCTGAATTAATCCTCTCTTACACCACATCCTCTAACTTGCCTTTCCATACTTTCTATTTCTTCTGCTGAAAGAGTTTCCTTGAGAATCACAGTAAGTCTTGTTTCTTTACTGCTTATCAGGGCCACTGCCTCTCTCCGAATCAAAATACCATAGTGAAAATCTCCAACTCATTCTCTTTTAGATCCACATGGGCATCAATTTCCAAAGGTAAAAACCCCTTTCCCCGTTAAAGCATGTTTCCTAATCCCCTGCAATGATACCGGGAAATCATACACTGCCCAGCACAGCCTCCTGGCTTCTCTCCAGCTTTCAGCTACATTTTGCAATTATAGGGGCCCAGAGCAGCCACAGTTCCATGCAGAGCCACCATCTTTCCCATCTCTAGCCCTCTGCAACAAAAGCCCACCCCATCGGGTCCTTGTTCACTTCAGGGTCACATCCCTCCCAGGACATTTTGATACCTCAAACTTCATCTTTGTCTACCAGGGAAGACTTCAAAGCAGTGGTGGGGTCAGGGTTCAGATCCTTCTCTGGAAAAACAAAAGAAGATTCTAACTGTAGCTTATGAGGATTGATGCAAAGCAACCGATTCCATTTTGTAAAGGAGAATGAACTATGCACGGGCTATCCAATAAACAAATCATTTAAAACAATTTGTAAGCCATATTGAGTCCATGTTCCTTTAGGAGGTACTCTGAAGGATTTTAGAGAGACATTTATAGAGGAGTTGTACCTACCAGGAAACAAAGCACTGGCTGATATACTATAAAACTACCAAAGAAATCTAAGCAGTTCCATATTGGAGGGATTTTCTTCTTTTTCTTGATACGCAGAAATTTCAAAGTGCAAAGTGATTTCTAAAGCGCAAGCAAAGACAACAATAGCAGGTTAGCTTAAATCACTAATTCTGGATTTCCAGATGCAATCTATCATGGAAGT
>NW_008824051.1:1838712-1855266 GCF_000699105.1 Pygoscelis adeliae
ATGAAAAATGTTGCAGAAAAGGAAGAGGAATGCGTAAAACTAAATGCTAGCCATATACATTAGTCCATTGATGAGTTACGATAATCAACCCGCAGCAACACCAGAGAGGATTATTAATCCATAACCAATCTTGAGAACATGAGGAGGGCTGACCAAGTTCCTATATAACAACAAGACCACACAATTATCCCTTGTGCCTGGATGATCTAGAGCAAGAGGAGTATAAAATACCCTGAAGGATGCTAAGATGTTCGAAAGATGTTCACCACTTAGTGGAATGGAAAGCAGCATAAGCAAAAGGGCTGGTGATACAGGCTGGACCTGAGATAGCTGGGAAGAAAGGCTGGTAGGGGTAGGTTTCTCAGTGATCCTTCTGACGCCATGTGTTTACAAAAATAAGTAAAGACAACCTGAATTCCTTGGACAAAATCCCCTGATTTCATGCCAATTTGCTCTAATGACATTAGAACTTGTTTTGAAACCGATGAGGTTATATAGGGTAAGGGCAGAAACTGGATCTCTATTCAGGGAGACGCTTATAGTTCTCCAGAGGATGACAGGTAATAACACAAATGGAGCTTTTGCTCTTTAAACTTGACATTAATAAAGCCAAGCTGTTCCCCTTTCCACACTCTACTACGACTAGTTGGTTTTGTTATTAATAGTAACAATTACTGGTAGTGCAGTAGTGCCTAGAGATCTTAACCGAGATCAGTCCTATTGTGCTATGTACTTTGCAAACACCTAATAAGATGGAGCTCGCAGCCTCGCCCTGCCCGGGAGCTCAACTCTAAAAAGACAAAGCAATCAAAAGATAGGAGGAGACCAGAGCGCGGAGAGACGGGAAGGGAACCAGCCAAAGGTCACATCTCAATGTCAGAAGGAAAAGCAAAATGAGGCGCTGGGCTGGATGGCTGCCAGCGCCAGCCTGTGCTAGCAGCAGCCTCTTGAACCCTGGTTGATTTGCACTGGTACCTTGGTGATACTTTGCCAGAGACCTGACTCTGCCGAGGCTGGCTCTTTCAGAACAAAACTTGCACAAAATCCCCAGATTCCTTGCCCATGCTTTCCTTTTGTGTTGCGGATGTTTATTGGCCTCTAATAGGTAGCATAGGTTAGCTAAACAACCTGATCGATTAAATTTTTACGCTGATACCTGGTAAAACATTACTGAGCAATTTGAGCCCGTGGTACGGTTAACCAGAATAGCTTTGTCTCTTTTTGACCCATGCATCCTTGCTTCTCTCTTGTTATAGCTAGGTATTTGACACGGGCAAGCAACTGTTGGTCTCCTCAGCTCCAGCTGAAGGCAACGAAATGTCCAGTGAGAAATACAAACGCATGTTTGATAAGAGGAACTACAGTCGGAACATCAGCCTTTCGTCGGAAGGGATCGCAAAGCACTTCCCGAGACCAATTAAAAGCTCCACTCAGCTGCAGGAGGCCGGGAGATGGCAGCCAGGCTGACAACTGGCACATCCTCACTGCAGAAGGATGGGGAGGTAGGAATTTCGATCAAGGATATGAACGCAAATCCTTGTTGCTACCAAGGGTCTTAAAATATGTAATAGCGAATCAGGGGAGGACAAACAGGTTTTGTGCTTCTTCTAATCCCTTGAGAGAATTTCAGCTGTTTCTTGCCTACAAAATACATGGAAATAAACTTGAACACCCTAGAACAAGTTACAATAGATATATTTCAGAGAATCTAAACGCTACAATATTGTTAACCCCAAAAAAAGGAAAAATCGTGAAATTTTAAGAGGAGCCAATTGTTTTTCTTTGGGGTTTTTTTGGCATGCTGCATTCATGTTTTCCAACTTCTCAACTGCAGATACCAGAACTTACTTTTTTTCTAGAAACCAGTATTTTAACATTATTGAATTATTGTTGAAGTGGGAAGCTTAGTAAAAGCACCAACACAACGTTTAATAAAAACACCAACTCTGAGACAAATGCCAACGCTGGTGATGCAAAAAACCACTAAGCCATTTCATCTGACTAAACAGCCTAAGAAACAAAGCCCTTTGAATTGCTAACAAGTTAAATCGTGAATTGTAGGTTTCGCTATTAAATATAATATACCACAAGAAACTTCATCAGAAACGATTAGAGCTGGCATTAATTTGGGCTTGGCTTCCACTGCATAAAGCCCAAGTGCACCCCTGAGAGGGGAAATCCTTGTGCCTGTGGAAAATAACTGCGAACTTTGCCCTATGGTGAGTTTGCAAGAGGCTGACACAGGAAAAAAGAATTGAGTGGAAGGGATCTGACTGGAAACACAACAGCAAACTTAAAAGGCTCTGATAAATGAAAAGTCATTCCAAGATTAGGGTCTCATTCAAAAAAATAACAAAGACATTTTCTGGTATGTGGCTGAAAATAGATTCCATATGAAAACGCTTAGTAGAGCTTATCAATATTTTTCATTCTCAGCCCTCTTTGAATAAATGCAGCATTTTTAAAAACTAAGATGGCATTTTTAAAACTTCCCGAAATTTAGATGCAGAAGCTACACAATTAATTTTTTCATTTTTCAAACCAATAATGCAGTTTTAAAGGTTTTGATGTTGCAATTCCTTCACACTTTTTTTTTTTCCTTCCATCTGCCTGATCTCGTCCTCACTTCTCGTAAAAATACTACAAGTGAGGAAAAAGAAAACAACTTTCCCTGCCTGAAAACTGAACTGACTTAGAGTCAGTTAATTCAAATATTCCAGAAGCTTTGTGGAAAATTTAGAGAAAGCGCTGAGAAATGTTTACCATTTTCAGACCATCTCTAGTATTCAATGAATCTTTAACGCTCTCTTATCAGGACGTATCTGAGATTTTGAACTCTGTAAAGGACTGTTGCAGACAGAATTTGTTTTCCTTTTCTATAAAAAAGCCCTGATGGAATGAATCTGAAATGCAATTTTGAAAAGACAAAGCAAATGAAAGTACACTCTGTAAGTTTTCTCAGGTTGCCTAACATCTGTACATGGTACAGCATATACAAATAAATATAATAAATTCAGCTGTTTAACAGTAAAAGCACACCTGGGGGAAAAAAGCTATTATTGTGTTGATACATTAGATATTAAAGCCTTGCAGCACAGAGTTAAACTGCTTGTAAATACAGGCTTAGCGCTACCACGTTTCTTACGGAGTACGTTAACCTGGGAGCAAAGATGGTCATAAATGGCACACAGGCAATCTCTCATTTCAGGAATCTCAGCCAAAAAAATAATATCCAGGCTCCCTAGAGCAATTTTACTCTAAAAATTCACTCCGGTCCAAACGGGCCAGCGATGTTGCTGCCTAGCTTTATAACTCCCATACTTTCCTCCCAAAATAAACTCCGGCTGAAAACTTACAGCGTAGGCCACTCACACCCTGGGAACAGGAATGCAGAAGACCATGTAAGAGAGCACCACCTAGTGACTAATACCACAATAATATCACTGGTGGAAACCACAGGAGGAAGAAAAACAAACACAAAACTTTTAATAGCAGTGTGTCATGTCCAGTTTATTTTTATATTTTTTGCCTCTTTGTCCTTGGAGATGTCTCTTTTTGACCAAATATTGTTGTAAGTCAAGAGGCAATTTAGTTCAAAACACTGGGTTTTGGTAAAACATATCCTCTATGTTTTAAAACAGGCAGGTCTTCTATTAGAATTTGCACTTTAAACACCGTAAATATGCAGTGTAGGAATCTGGGAATCCAAAACACCAAAAATTCAATGAGACATCTGTGGGACTACTTCCAGGAGTAGGAAAAGCAGCATATGTCTCCGAAAGTGCTTAGAGCAGTACAATTCTGCCAATTTTATCATGAATCTCCTATCTGCTGGTTGAAGCCGCAGCTTCTGGAATCAAGTGCTTCCACATGAATCTGAATTTTAACCTAAAAAGAAAAACGAATTTCTAACTCTGAAGTTCAGAGAAAAAGCTTGGGGAAGTGCGAGACACATGAACCCCCCAAACTAGAAATCACCATGAGTAATAAAGTAGCATATTTTAAAATCTGTTTGAATGCCACTGAGAGAGTGTGGGCAGGGGCGTCTGGAGATGACAACACTGAGCAAACTCTCTGAACCTCGCTCTTGGGTGCGGCGGCTCAGGAAATCAGCCTTTCAAGAGAGACCACCGCACCCAAGCTCTACAGGCTTGCTCTTCTGCTGCTGCCTTCTGCTGTTTCTGAACAACCCTGTGCAAGAGGCTGGAAAACAGTTCTGCATTGCTTTGGGGAGGAAGGAGGAGGAGAGGGGATACTGACAAATCCTATTTGTTTTCACAGATCAAATGTGGCAACTGCAAGTAATTACAATTGTATTAACTCGTACAACTTGTAACTACAACGCATCTTCTTCAGCAGAGAAGTAGCCTAAATCCATATACAGCTGCAAGATCACCATGTACTGTATTGCTCCTCTTTGTGCTTCTATTAAAAATATAAACTAACAAATCTAATTATATGGCTTGTTTCTTCCCATTTCCACAATGATCCCAGGTTTTCTGGGATAGGAGGATGAAGCAACCTGAAGTAGCAAACGTTTCCTCGTCATTGTCTGAAGTCCAGCAGGTCATATGGTTGTAATATTCTATAGAAAACTTATTTTACTGTGTTTCTGTTGGTGTTTTCACCATTATGTGAATTTTTTGTTGCTGTTCACGCCAGTTTGTATCCTTCAGCTGGAAGTCGGCATAGCATCTAGACTACATCTTCAAGCAAAGGACTTTTGCAAGCTGAAGCCCACAGTGGCTCTGTTTAGAGGTTTGCTCTTGTGGGAGAGCAGGCAGGTCTTCCTCCTGGTTGCTTTTGAAAGCATCTTTCTTCACTGCACTTTCCATCTGCACTCTCTTTTGTTCACCATTAAGGTCAAGTCTGTGTGTTTTTCCCATTCTGCCTGTTGTATTAGTGGCACTCTGAAAGTGAGACCTTCTCTGGATGGGAAATGTTTGGTGAATTTTTAAATACCATTATTGATTTCACATTAATTTTATTTATGAACCAGGAAAAGCTCTTATGTGAGGCTGTAACAGCCAAGAAATATTTGACAAGTTGTTTAAAATCTACTGCCTGGAAGCAGTCTGATAGATCGATTAATGTATTTTCCTTATTTTTAGGTATATTCTTTAAACATACCTTATCTTCACTGATTAGTATTATCCATCCTGAAGTATATAGCACAAAAGTGATCACATATTACTGGCAGCAGAGGTAACTACCTCTTGGACTTCTGCTACAAGAGGTACGGATATTTTGCCCAAAGCTGTTTTTTTCCTTTCCTTCAATGGCACATGATTAGAACATAATAGTTTTGCCTCTGCACCAGCCAACACCGCTTCTGTGGCTTCTGTTTTAGGGCATCGAACCTGTAAAAGGGCAGATTCTTTCATATAAGCAAACTTCTTGCCTGTTACATCAGTTTATTTCACATCCCGCAAGTCTCCTTTTGGATACAGATAATTGACTGCTCTTCAGTGAATAACTTTTTAGTCATTCCTTGGCCTCAGAAAAATACCTTTGAAATGTTTTATGCAAGAATATTCATTACAAACAACTAATGTACTGAAAACATCAGCACCTCAAGTAGGCATTATATAAAAGATGAGTAAATTTATGTTCACGCATCATTCAAACTTCCTGCACTTTCCATTCTTCTAAAATGTATGTCTTACATTGTAGTACAATAGCTTATAGGAATTTGACGACCAGAATGGAATAATGTCAAAACTGCCTTACTGCGTATTTTAGAAAAGGAAAGCAATCAATTAAAAGTTTTCTTTTCTCTACCACTATTTTTAGGTAAGACATCTGGCAGCTTGATAGTAATTCAAAGTACTTACCCTGCAACTCTTTGCATGTTTTTTAGTCAGAAGCAAAAAAAAATTGGTTCAGAGGAAGCTACAGTCTACATTCATGCAAAGTGAGAAAAGTCTTTTGTACCCATTGGGGAGTGAAAGGGTTACTTGTACCCACTTATCCTGATATTTATGAAGTTTTAAAATGTAGAACAATCTGAATTTAAACCTCTTAAACTTTTCCCCTTGACATGTGGAAGGATGTCAGATTGTTTCACTTCATTTAGTAAGGTTTAAGCCTTAAAAATGATGCATGTTTCAGATCACAGTCCAAACGCTCTAGAAAGTATTTTAAAGATACTGCCAGCTAATTAAACAAATCCAAGAGCCACAGATTCTAATCTAAGTTAGAGTAACGTGTGAAGTAACAGCATCGGTCACTTCAGTTGGTTTGCACTGCTGGAAGGGAGATGAGAGCATAGGTCTCATCTCTGTGTTTCTGTTGGTGTTTTCACCATTATGTGAATTTTTTGTTGCTATTCACACCAGTTTGTATCCTTCAGCTGGAAGTCGGCATAGCATCTAGACTACATCTTCAAGCAAAGGACTTTTGCAAGCTGAAGCCCACAGTGGCTCTGTTTAGAGGTTTGCTCTTGTGGGAGAGCAGGCAGGTCTTCCTCCTGGTTGCTTTTGAAAGCATCTACATGACTAGATGCAGTCACGGGTAGCACATACCTCTCTTGTCATGTCACAGCACAACACCTAGGAGAAGATGAGCAGAGAAGTTCAATGGCTGGTTCCTCCTTGGCAAGAACAAAGTCCCCCAAAACCCAGAACCTTCAGCTCTGAGCTCTCAAAGTCATCGATCCTTCTCTGGTTTACAACAGTTGCTCTTCCAGGCCACAACACGAGTGCCGTCTTTTACCTGTTTAAGGGGAGAGGCACAAGAAGGCTTGTGTTCGTGAGAGAAAGGTTTATTGATTGGGCTTTATTAATTTGTTGGCCGACAGAGATAATTGCTAAGTTTAATACTGAATTAATAGTAGTATGAATTTTAGACAAAAGTCATTAGATTGCAAACAGATTAGGGATAAATATAACGCCAGTTGTATATCTCTTATAACACTACAATAAGGGAAATATTGTTGGAATAATAATTGAATTGGTCTGTAATTCAATTAAATTATATTTGGCAGGTCAATTAGAATTGCTCACTAACTATAATACAAATATTTCCTTTTTGAGTGTGCTACAGTAATGGATATTTTTCCCCTTTTATCTCACTATATGAATGATGAACAGGATGATCCTAATTAAAACCAACGCCAAACATTCCATTCCCCAATCTTCATCTTCTTATGTTCCTTCACTGACTACTCTTCCACACTTCCAAAAAATTTGACTGATAAATCAGACTGCTACCTTCTTTCTCCCACACCTCACAGGCTGAGTATGGAAATATTACGTTTACCTAGTCCAACACAGTGTCCTGCAACAGAATGTAGCTAGCTGTCAAGACGCTCATGCAGGCTGTGGAAACTATGATTGCGATAGCTGGACCTCCCCTATCCACCCAAACATGTTCAGAGCTATGCAAAATCCCAGCACTGGGCTGCCACAGCCCAGCACTGCCCAACGTTGCCTACTGCAACTAATGTCATGTTAGAACATAGTTTATATAAAGAAAATTTGATTTGACATTTTTCCTTCTCTTCAGTTGTTTTCCACATCACATATCACTGAAAAAAATGAAGTAAAATGGCCGACTCCATTTTTTGTTGTGAACAAATATTATACTAGTCCATAGTGAAAGTGGTTCACAGAAGTAATGCTATCTACACAGATGTAAATCTAAAAAAAAACAACTTGCATCAAAATGTGCCTGGTTTTGCCAAGCAACGTTACAAGACAAAGTCATCCTTTTAATCACACACCATAATAAGATCACCAGTTCGAGAAAAAAGGAAGACAAAGATCAGCTGTTAAGAAAAGAATATGACAAAATAAACAATAAAGGTTGAACATTTATAAACTTCTGAAGCGACAGCTAGTCTACCTATCTCGAGCATGCACTTGCAGTGACTGTCAATAACCTGTATACACAAAACGGCGTAGACACATCACTTCCCTTTATCCCATTCCTAATAGGAAAATTCTCTAAAATATTAGACTACTCTTGTCTTACTCAAGTTTTCCTTCTCATCTTAGCTGAGACTTGAAAATACATGATAATCTTGATTTTCCGTTTTCCTCTTCTGCTTTGCTGTGAAGAAAACGATAAAATCTTAAGCTGAGGAACGAGAAGATGTAAGACTTTCAGTGACTCGGTAAATCTGAGTCTGCAGTACTGGACACAGACAAGGGGAGGAAAAAAAGACTTTATTTAACATATTTAAATCAGTTGTTTTGTAAGCTGGTCTTACAGTGAATATGCATTTAACTATACTATATAAATTGCTTCAAGGCCTAGATCACACTGATGCTCATCACCAATAGTCAGTGGAGAGGATTTTACAGTGCTATTGATCTCACTTCCACACACATTCTTCTGAATGGATGGGCTCTTCTCCATCTCTGCTTGTCAGCATAAAACTGATGAGATCCCGAGACATTAGTTATAGGCAGCTGAGAGAGAGATCATTTTCCATATACAGCACAGTTATTCTTTATCAGTTAATTTGGGTGAATTCCTGTTTTTATGTCCTTTGCATAATGAAAAGGTAACATATCTTTTGGTATTTATGTTCACATGCTGGGTGACATAAAGTCAAGACTAGAGAATACACACCTGTAGGGCATATATCACACACTCTGCTAAGGAAGCAATGCAAGCACTCAGTTCCCTTCAACTGCAAAATCCTTGAGTCTTCCAGGGATGCAACCTACCACTCCACCACTCACCCTGGCAAGCATAAACACCCATCATCTCCAGATTAGCTAGTCAGTGGCAAATAAACATTCAAGAGTCATTACAAAGATTGTCACCCTGAAAGTGAAACAAATCAGTATTCCACCAAAGTCCCAGAGTCTCAAGATGGACAGAGATTAAAGGACTATGTTTCAACCAGCAACACCATAGCGAAAGGCATCAAGTGTTTGGAGAAGGTGAGAGCTGACCCACTGAGGACAAGAGGACAGAGTTCAGATCTCACCAGAGAAACAGGATCATTGGGAAGACAAAAAGATCACAACCAAGCCTTTGACTGATGTGGTAAAGATGGGATAGGAAAACCTTCCAGATCTAGAATAACTTAGGATGACAGCTGAACAAGGATTCAAACGGAGATACCTGCAGCACGCTACCCTGAAAAACTAGTGTATTTTGTCAAAGTTATCCTTAGCAAAATACTTTCTGCTGTTGATTAGCTGACTCTGCTGAGGTATAGAAATGTTTACACGTAAAATGGAATACAGATAGGAGCACACGTGTCCCCACCATGGGGATAACTGGAAAAACCATGCAACGCTGGAAAAAGTCATCGCAGGTATTGACCTGTAAGACATTCCTTGTCAACTTACCTGCCGCTTACCCTCAGCAGTGGAAGTCCAAAGCTCCTTGAAGGCAACAACCAACATCACCACCACGTGGCAATGAAGAGAAACGAACTGCTTAAAATCATTACATAGCTTAACGCCTATACTCACTGTGTGATCCCGAGCTGGTCATCTTTTAAGTACATGCTGCCACCTGCTTAAATGGATAGGTCAATCAAGAAACATGATGTGATGCTTCATCAGCAGCCCAAACAGATCCTACAGCAGAGCCGCTATGTCTGAGAGCATTCCAGTAACACATATCTAATTAAAGGTGACTTTTACCCGAGGGCCCAGGGAAGTGCTAAAGGCACGCTTCCAGGATCACAGTAAGCCAATCTGTACGCAAGCTTCCTTCACCACTCAGGGGCCATCCTTTCCCAACGCTTCTCTGTGTTAACACTTGCACATGTGCCTGAAAAATAGCTGTGCTTTCAGCTGGATTAGTTTTCAGTCGGATTACCTCCTTGATCTGCCTAACTGCGCTGCTGCATAAATGCTAGTTGACAGAACAGGTGACAGGGTAGGGGCAGCAAAAAGATGCCTGTGAGGAGCGGTATTGCTTCTTAATGACAATGACAGTTTAGACCCTAGCTGCAAAACGCTCTTCAGGACATTCAAAAACCCTTTCTTGGGAAACATCTTTCAGTCACAAGGATAACTAGACCTTTTCCCCCCACTCATCAGATAAGCCATAACCGAGAGATCCAACTAAGACTGTGAGAGGGAGAAAAAGGACGTAGACTCCTCTCTTCTAGCTGCCCAACCTAGAGAAGGAGCAAACTGGCAAGACATACACGTATGACGTGCTACACTTTTTTTTTCCTGGGTGTGTTCATGGGAATTAATTTCACAACCTTTCTATATTTAAAGAACTCCTCTGTAGAAAAGGATACCGTTTTGGAGCGGGACATTTAAAATGACATTGGTCTACCAGGCAGCAAAGTGAAAAACTGTAATATTCCTCATATTCTCCCTTTTTAGCATGAAGAACTTGTTCCCACCAGTAAACAAAATCAGTTGATGGCAAGGTCAAATTGTCAGATAATACCCATAGCACCCACACCCACCTGCTCTCAGGATTTGAAGTGAAGGCAACTGTACCACATGTATTCACATGCTGATGGCGAGACTACAGACACTTTCAGCTTCTTGTCTCCAGGACTGAAAGAAGTATCACTTCTCACTGCTGACCCTCCTCTGTATGGCGATACCGAATCCCACGTAAGAAGCACCCTTTGGATGCTCTACAATGCCGCCAACAGTTCGACACACTGAAAATGAAGCCTGGGATTTCTGATGCTCATTTCAGATTCAGCTGCTCATAATGAAGATGAAGCAGTGTCCTTAACTGCTCCTGCCACTCTAGGCCTGTCTTGGATAAGCATCAGGGAGCGTGAGTGCTTTGTAAAAATAGGGAGCTCACAATCCCACCGAGAGATTTTTGGGGGAGAACTATCCCCCACACCAGCAAAAACTTTCCTAAAGAAGCTTTTTTTTTTTTTTTTTTGTTAGGTCTAAATCTGGAGGCAGGCCCTCATACAACTCTAGCCTCTTGGTATTAAACAATTGATTTTTCCAGTTGGTGGTATTGGAGGTACTTCTTGTAAACGTTTCTCATTTGGGGCCTGACTCAATTCATTATGTTGAAAGATTTGTTCAGGCTCTATCTTCTCCAACGCAATATAAACAACAGACATACCGGCCATATTTGGGGGCGGGAAACCCCAGCTCTAAAGACAGAAGTTGTCATATGGACATGTTGCTGACGCAATGAGCAAAACAAAAGAAAGACTCCAAGGAATAAAAATTGAGCCCAAGACAAATCTGAAACCAGAAACTAACAGCAAGATCTAGGGAAATATCTTAAATCTGAGCCACAGACTTGAGAGGAACTACAAGTATAAGGTGTAGCCTATGCTTTTTTTATCTCTGTACATGTATGTTTGAAAAGGAATAGTGAGAAGCAAACCTTGAATGACAACCTTGAATGACAACCACAGAGTCAAAATATTATCTCTCTCAGTATTATATTAAGTGTCTAGACAGATCATTCGGGAGAATCGTGCTATTTTGACAGGCCACCCATAAAATTACCCAATGTATTTTAATTAACTTCAGCCATGAAGCTTTGTATCAGTTCAGATTTTCTGAAACATCTGGTACAATCCAGAGGACCAAGCTTGGGGACTTCAGTGGAGGGCAGTGGGTGTCACTGGGAAAATGAGGCTGAAAACGTAGATTGGATGCTTGAGACAGTTCCACCTTCACATGCAACGGATGTCACACACTCGACCTCCTCAACATAAATTCCTGTCGTTGACTGTAGGCTGGTCTGCACAGTGTCATGTCTGCCCCAATACTACCTTAAAATTGTCATTCAGGCTTCATCTCTAGTATAAGCTGTTGCTCCCTTCGCTCCGAGCTCCAGACCTCTCACACTCCTGATTTATAGCTGCGATTGAACATGTCATTTTCTCCAAATTTCATTGACGTGAAGGTAGTTATTGAGCCCATTTCCCACGCGCTCCCACATACAGCGCATCAAGCTGCACAAGCAAGCATGGTGCCCAGCCCCGCTGCAAGCCTGCTTCTGACTCTCAAGGGCCAGCGGGTTCGTCCCTGCGCGACAGCCCTGCCAGAGGCCAGCACCCAGAGCTCTGCAGTAGCAGCCCTCCTTGCTAGTGACCCAACAATATAAAACAGCGTGCTTTTCCCCTCAGCTGACATCCCTCAGATGGAGAGAGCTTCATACCCCCTCCCCCAAAATTACTCCCAAAAAATCCAGAAGGCAGGTGATTTGCATACATCTATCTGGTTATGAAATTTCTACCAGGACAGCCGATAATGCTTTAAGACTCAGATGCCATCCCTCCAGGACTTTTTTCAGCAGTTATTTTTATTAAAAAAAATTAACAAGAACTGAAGTACCATTCAGGCTTCCAGAGAGCTTTTGTTAGGGCAGAATCAAAATTAACATGTTAGATAAACATGTTGTAACAGTCATGTGAGCTTATAGGAAACAACACACACTTCCCTACCCCCAAGGTCTTTATTCTTCCTGCAGAAACCAGGTTGGTACAGCAACAGAAAACATCCAAGCCACAGACATTCACCCAGAAGGCAATCCACCAAGGCCAGCTAACATCAAGTTACATTTCAGGAGACGTGGATTCCAGGAAAATGGAGGATAGATTTGAGTCTTTTTCTGAAGAGTGGAAAGATTTAGCTGCATTAGATGGGATGTAAAACACAACTAAGAGGAACTGAGGGTCAAAGAAATCACAACAAAATGGCATCAATATTTCTGAGCTGCAGAGCAAGCAGGTTCAACCAGTTCTAGGTACCGCTATTTCTCAAAGGCTCACTTCCTCCAAGCTTGTAAGAAACAACCCTCTAGGTTTAAAGAATTTAAAGTCAGTAGTCCATACTGGGTCAGTCCCAAATCTTCAATACAGTATTTTTAGTCCAGAGATATATTAACAGCTTATGAGATGGTTAGAAATAATAGGAAAGTCTTATGCTTCTGAAAGCAGTAATGTGACACTGTGGAGAAAGCCTTAGACAAGGATTCCTGTTCCCCAAGTTCTATTACTGGCCCTGTTAATAGCCTGTAAATGCTCTTGGGCAAGTCATTTCAGCCCTTTTTGCTTCACTTTCATCTGTAAGGACAGGGATAGACATGTGGCTCCTTTGCCAAACCATTTGAACCGATTAAAAAGCAGGATAAAAACTGACTTCTTGTACTTCTCGTTCAAATCCATGAGCTGTAGCTAAAGGCTCTGCAGTAGGCTTTGTGTAACTAACTGCAACAGTGCTCTCAAAATATTTCTTGTTCTCTCACATATATTAAGCAGCAAAAACTAGAGAGAATACTGCGCATTTTCCACTTAATTGCAAGCCAGCAATTCAGTGTTGTTTTTTTTGTGGAGAAAGCCTTAGACAAGGATTCCTGTTCCCCAAGTTCTATTACTGGCCCTGTTAATAGCCTGTAAATGCTCTTGGGCAAATCATTTCAGTCCTTTTTGCTTCACTTTCATCTGTAAGGACAGGGATAGACATGTGCCTCCTTTGCCAAACCATTTGAACCGATTAAAAAGCAGGATAAAAACTGACTTCTTGTAGTTTTGAATCCATGAGCTGTAGCTAAAGGCTCTGCAGTAGGCTTTGTGTAACTAACTGCAACAGTGCTCTCAAAATATTTCTTGTTCTCTCACATATATTAAGCAGCAAAAACTAGAGAGAATACTGCGCATTTTCCACTTAATTGCAAGCCAGCAATTCAGTGTTGTTTTTTTTTCCAATTTGCAGTTTCTGAACAATTTTTAAATAGAACTTCAGGCAGTCATATACAAGTTGAAGTCTGTTCTTACTTATCTTTTGTGAACCCCTAAGAAGTAATCCACAGATCACCATTCATTGAAATCTATTATCCTAGACTTATTTGATTGACTGTTAAAGCAATACTCACATCCTCAGGGCAAGTAAGGACCGTAACAACATACGTGAATCTGTCCCACATTCAAAGCATTTCTAACCATCTCTGAAGCAAGGCTTTTCAGGTTGCTAGTAGATGTGTATGTTTAAATACATATACATTTGAAATTCAGTGCAGCTTAGAAGATAGTCTTATATGATGAGCTGGCACTTGACAACTCTGCCCAAATTGCTTACGCTGTAAATGGTCCAAGTAAACTCTTCACCCAGGTCTTACGCCTTTCTGTTCATAATGTGAAGTTGTTCGTGGGTCACCAAAAGGTGATTTGTGGCCAACGTAACCAGTCTAGCAAGCATTCATATTGTAGACGATATGCATTTTATGCAAAAAAAATAATCACGGTATAGTTTAGTTCCACTTTCCATCCCCTCTCTTCCCAATTTAAATAAAGAAAGAGCTGTCTTGACAAAAGCAAAATTATCTTGCCGGTAAAAATCACACCCACGTTCAGGAATGGTTTATTAGCACATCATACAGGATGGCTTAAAGCATCTCCACAGTGGTCAATACAATGAAGCCTTAATATTACTTTGGACTTTCAGTGTCATTTTCATCACAGAACAGTGTTTTTCCTCTCGGAGGCTATACAGCAGCAATGGAGGCACAGGATGGCTAAATATAACACTTTAAAGATTGACCTACAAAACTGAAATTATGATGATCAAGTCCCAGTTGTCACAAATCAGATAGGATAGATTTAATTTTGTTATGAGAAGAAATACAGAGTTCTAGTCAAAACTGTTTTGACGAGTTTTCAGGCTTTCTAATGTCTGGCCTTCTAAAGTGCAGCCAAGAATATTAGATGAGAGCACTGTAACTATTTCTCTACTCCATGCCTTGCAAGCTACCAATGAATGCTTACAGGTATCGCTTCTTGCACCAGTAATTTATTTAGTAACTTCATCAAGTTTGTCTTACTCAGCAGATGAGGTTCTCATTGTATCAATTCAGAGCATTTTTCACAAACTTCTGCATAAGCTTCTATAAATAGCAAGAATGCATTAAGGGCAAAGTCAGTGAGACTACACATCGGAACTGCTTATACATAGACTCACATTCTTCCCATTTACAGTAGCTTTTGCCAGACTCCCACCATCATGTCCCGAACACGAGTTACCACCTTAAGAAGCCAATTACAAAGAGTTTTTTAGGCCAAGAGATCATCGGGTTTTAAACTAGTTCAAGTTCAAGACTTTTTAAGAAAGCCTAAAGCCTGCTCTGATTCAAATTTTCAATAAAGTTTTATTCTGTTATCAGAAGCTTTAGATTCTTATATGCTTTAGGTGAAAACTAGTTTGTCATCCGTCTTGACCCTTGAACAGGTTTTCAAACATTTGGAGATTACTAGAAGTTTGGAGTACGCTGATACTGAGCAATTTCAGGTAACCTTGTAACACTAAGAATTCATTCGCTAGATCTTGGTGAAGAGAGCACAACTAGAACAGTTGAACAGAAATGCAGTTAAACTATTAGAATACTCTGTTTTAAAGATTATAGGTTTTTAATGATGTGAAAATCCTTAACCATGTCACAGTAATTTCGGCACAGTTCTTGGGTATGGTCATTCTTCCCATTCAAGAGTTAAAGCACAGTTTCACAATGCTGCTATCAGAAGAAAAAACATTTTTATGATATGTACATGTAATTGTATAGCTCTACTGAATGTTTAGTAGACTAGCCTGGTAATTGTTATGACAGAAACTGGTCCCAAACAGAGTGACATTTAAAAAAAAAATGTTCTTTTCACAAAAGCTTAACTTTATTATTTCTTCCCCTACTATTAGAGAAGGTGGCAAGAACTACTTTTCTCAGGCATGGAAAACAATCCTCCACTGTTTCTCCAGTCATTCCTCAAGGCGACAAAATACTAAGTCTAAGAAATGCTCCTTAACAGCTACTGTAAGATTTCTGGTCTGATATGAACTTGAAAGTACAATTTCACTGTCATTTACTTTAGAAGCACAAGTATAAACGTTTTTAAAGCTTATTTTTTTTTTAAAGCTGTCATTTCCTAAAGTTATATTATACCTTCATTTGTGAGCTTTGAACAAGCTCCTGCCTAATGTGTTTTTAATTACAACCATTTATTTACATTTCATACCAGATAACACACTTCTGCTTTTCAGGCACAGGCCCTGGTTCCGCAGACTCCAAGTGCTGAGTTTAAGCAGGACTACATGCAAGCCCACCTTTGCGGCACTAGAAGCTGACTCCAGAGCAACCCTGCAAAGAGAAGATATCTTCCTTACTGCTTGGATTTTGCCATCCATTTTATTAAGTGACTTCTGAAAAGGAAAAAAAGCACAACTAACTTCAACCATTTTTTTTTTTTCTGCTCTCAGGCCACCGGTTGAGCACCAACATGACAAATAAAGCAAGAGAAGCCTCATACACTGTCTAAACTGCCAGCCCAAGATAAATAGCGTATTGTTGTATTAGCAAAAGGCAATGCAAACACGAGTGTGCACACTGACCAAGGAATATATACATTCCCTGAGTGAAAGAGTTGTTAACGAGCAGTCAAGAAATAAGCAGCCAGTACGTGGAAACCGAAGTAAGACGGCACCCCCAGCCCGAGCCGCACCACGGCTGAGCCCACACCCAAGGCAGGGTCACCAAGGCACACACTACACACAACAAGGCGTTTTCGGCAGCCGCCGCCAGCCTCCCTCGCTCCCGTGTCACACACGGCCTCAGCGGCGGGCCGCGGGGACCCGGGGCCCCCCCCAACCC
>NW_008824051.1:1857986-1872471 GCF_000699105.1 Pygoscelis adeliae
AAAAAAAAAAAAACACCAAAAAACCCAACAAAAAGAACTTCCTCCTCTCAATGACATGCACTGAGGATTTTCATCGTCGATGTTCCATATGCAGAATATAGAATTTTTTCAACCTCACAGTTTACTTTTTCTTTTAAACAGATGAAAATATAACTTCTAAAAGGCATCCGGAAGGGTGTGCTTATGGATTAAATGCTGTGATTATTCGGTTTTACGTTGGACTACCTGTCTCAAACTGTTCATATATTATTAATTTGCTAAAGATACAGGCAGAAACTTTTTGTCTTAAAATATGAGGCTGCAATTTATTTGTATTACCCTGACTTTTTGTGGAACTCTACATTCACCTAATTCTTTTTTTTTTTTACATCGTTCATTGCTGTTTACCACTCTGTGGTGATAAAATTGTAACAAAATCGAGTTCCACAGTTTGCTGAAATTACTGTTCCATATGGATCACTGCTAGCTTTTTCCTTCCATTTTTGAAGGTCAGTTGCACTAGGTCTGACTTGCCCAAAAATGTATGAACAACATTAGGGTCTTCTGTTACTAGTTTTATATCTACATTTGGGGTGTCTCTAGTGCAGTTCCTATTCCTATCTCAGAACTTGCAAGGTCTGATCCACTATCTCTGGAAGCTAATGCCAGTTTTACCTGTGACTTTGGTCGCTTTGTGCAGGACTGTTACTGTAAAGGATGATGAATAATGCTACTAAATTATAAGCCAATATACTAGGGTTAGACTATACCATTTAAGCCAGTGGTGACTTTTTTCACCTTTATTCCCAAGCAATGTAGGTCATCTTAAAAAAGGCTGTACAAAAGAAGCAGTGTAAGTTATTGGGAAAGGGTTTCCATTAAACTCAGATTTGAATTTGTTTAAAAAAAATGTTATTAGATGATGTGAGTGCAGCTGTGATTAAATGAAAATTATTCTTTGTTATTATTAATTTCTTTCCTCCTTCATATTGCAGCACAGTACTTATAAGTACAAATATCATGGAGCAGAGTTGATAATGTAGCACATAGTTAATCTTTGGAACTTCTTGTTGTTTCACATCATTAAAGTAGATTGCTTAGTAAAACGTGTACAAGGTCTTGAGCTGTATTTATTATTTAATGCTACGTAAGTAGACAGTGTTTTGCAACTGTGTAACAGCTGTTACATTTTCACCACTGGGTAAAAATCAAGTTGTGACTCCTGTTATTAATAAATAGATCACTAGGAAAAAATGGTTTTATAAAAATCCTTCATCAAGGGTTCCTTGTAAGGGTGTAAAAATCATACAAAGCTGTGTTTTACACTGTGAAGTGGTTCTTATTTTGTATATGTAGTATGAATAGACCTAATGAATGCATAATCATGCTATCTATATTGTACATTGATAAACAATGATTGTGTACCTGTATCCTGATTAGTGGGGAAGGGAGATCATAAATGATTGCAGATAAAAAATTTTTCTCCCCCAAACTCACTGTGTTGTACAGCCAAGATAAGATGTCATCAGGATATACTTCCCAAGATGTTTTGCCTTATGTTCTGCTGTTCACACCTCCCTCCATCTAAATTAGCCACTCTGGGTACCCTGTGCTACTTCTGTTTTACCTTCTCCCTCCTGATCTCTCCCCCGTCACCAGTGGAGTTGCCGGTGGTTTATTCTGTGGTTTTGGAATTCTGCATGAAGGATACAGAATAGATGGGTCCTTCCATTTTCTTTAGGACAATGATCTACCCAAAAGGAAATCTGGACTGTGTGATGTCTGTGTTTAAATATTCCTGTGTTTGCTTGTCACGCTATTTTTTTTTCCTTGAGGGTATAGGTTTGGCTACAGTTTTAGGAGGAAGACAAGGTTAGACACTTACTTAAAAAAAAAAAAAAAAAAAAAATCTTGTCCTTCATGCAGCTAAAACTGTCAACCTCAGAGCTATCGCATATGAATTTTTTTTCTTGTTTCTGCTCTCAAAATAATAACTACATTAGTGCATACGTGCTTCTTTGTAACATCAGCACATTACTGGATATGGTACTAATGAGGTTCTGAGCTTTATGTCCAGTATTAAGTGCTTTTAGGATTGGATCCTATATACTGTTAAGTGCCAAATGTGTAGCACCATGGCAGCTGCGTCTGCCACAATCCTGCGCGTTCCTTTTACGTGGTAGCGGTGTCCATGTGACAAGGCAGTGAGCTGGCTCCGGAGCTGCCTGCGCCAAATGCTAACTGCTTCTTTTTTTTTTTTTTTCCCCCAGGTTGATTTTTGGCACAAGTGCCGGTACAAGGGAAGGGATAACACTGAATGCCTGTGGGTGTGGTGGGAGTGCGGCAGCTCCGATTTAGATTGAGTTAAGCTGGGTCGATACTTTTGGAGTTGGGGCATATTTAATACACACAGCCTGTAAACCTACCTTGCATGTTTGCCACCCCCCTCCCCCCAATCTATTTTCTGAAGAAAACAAGACTTATACACCCATACAGTCTGTCTGTCTGTCACTCTGCAACTTCTGAACTTGTTAGCTCATTTCAGCCAGATTTGACAAAGGGGTGTGAAGTTCTTAAGTTTCGTGGAAATTATTGACTGGGCAGAGGAAGAAGACAATGAGGGAAAGACATTTATAACTTACCCTTTCTACCCATACCGAGAAGCAGCAACCAGCTGGCCTGTCAGCATCAAGGTAATCAAATTAGTCATTTCTCTGTATAGGGGACATGAGGGTTTGAAGTATTGGGAGAAAGAGTAGATTAGGCTGTGTAAGACACAAACATGTAGAAACTAAGCTCCAGTAGATTTCTTGCTCACAAAGCTTGAATTTTGTAATGCTGAGATAAATATCTCAGGAAAGTTAAGGAGTCTTTATTTGGCCCTATTTCAAGCGCGTGTGTGTGTGTAAGCATGTGCGTAAATTTTTTTTTTTTTTAATATGCATCAAAAGGCTTATATTGGTGTGTGCTGGGCTGTAACAGTAACTGAATTAAATGACTCTTATTCTGAAGTAAATGCCCGGACTTGCATCAAAATAACTAAATTGGTTTCAGTTTTTGTAGGATCATCCCTTATGGCAAGGAGTCAAGAGGTCGGGCATCAGTTGCTCCAGGTGGAAAGAAATCTAATACAGGGTTTTCCATATTCCTTAATAGAGAGTCCTAGGCTGTGAAAAGATATATTTACATATGGATGTGTAATCCTTGTTTCTGCAGTGAAGTTTCCAAAGTCTACCTTACAGATAAAAGGTTAGAATCTATAAACTTGGTACTTCAAATACAACTTCTGTTTCCCAAAGCCTGATTCTGCATCATGAGTACAAAGGAGTACCTGGGTACCTCTGTTGACCTTCATGTAGGACAAGTGCCTAAATTTATGCTAAAGCTTTCTATCTGTTTTGGAGAGATCAAAATCAAGTGTACTTGTTCTTGGTATACACAGTAATGTTCATTGCCCATGGTTTTGGTATATTTTGGTCATTCGTAAGACCGTTAACATCTGTTATACTTTCCCAGAAATACCAAATCTTTTTTTATTTAGTTTCTGTGTTAGAAAAACTTTGAGCCCAATGGTTTAAGTAAAGAAGTAATGAAGTCTCCTACATCGATCTATTTGATATCTTTCTGCTTTGGGGGAAGGTTATGCTCTGTGCCCCCATCCCGCTCTGGTGCTTCCTGGGAGAATCACAGTTACGGAGTAGACCAAAGGTGTCCAACATCTGTCAGGCTTTTACTGCAGGTGTGCAGGGCATTAAGCATAATAAACATGTGTGCACTGGATATGGAGGATTTAATGTATATGCATAGAATTGGAGCACTGTAAGCGCTTTGTCAGCCCAGCAGCTGGCTGGGAACGTCAGGCTTGCAGCTTGCTTTACATCGGCAGTTTCCTCACCAGCATGGTAAATCTGGTGTGCCCAGCAAGTGCTGAATTTGCAGTGCCTGTGCAGGGGGACTGCTGTGCGCCTGTGTTTATTCGGCACATTAAGCACACTTACTCTGCACATGCACAGTGGTACCATCGGGGAGGCCAGGTGGCAGCCAGAGGGGGCTGCCACTGCAGGGAGGACAACTCGTTTGGCTCACCCTCCAGCGTGGGTCACTTCTGTAAAGGGAGTGAGGATGCACCAGGTGTATTGTAACATGGGTCACCTGTGGCAGAGCTTAAACTTCCTCTTACAGCCTGTGGCTGTGAACAATTTGGTCTGCTTGGGAGAGGAGGTAGCGTGCTTCTCTAAGATTTCTAAATTGTGATGATTAAATATATTTAGCCTTGTATATTATAACAGATGGTGTAGAAAAAGTAAATCAGAACTGTTCAATGTGTGGACAATAAAAGCAAAGAAGCAGAGAAAACATGACTGAACTAACAGGAATTGAGAAAATAAAAGGTTTGTTCAGTTGACTTTGTCGTTACCTAATCCTCTCATGTTTTCTGGTTGTTAAAGTTGGTTGTTAAGTGCTTCTGTTTGTTTCTTGCTTATGTGGTGTTTCTTCATTCAGCACTTGAATAGGAGGGGAAGCATACTTGGTGATTTTTATTATTGTTCATGGTACTAAACTGTAGTATCTGAATATAGCCTAGGATTGTAGTCTGAGTTCTTCAGTTCTTAATTAGGGGGGGGGGGGGAAGAAAGCAAACTGAAATGTACAGTGAAATTACAGAACGTCTATCAAAATTCTGCTTTTATAATACATTGCTACTTTTTAAAAAGACTTTTAAATTCTTGTAAAAGAGGAGAGTAAGATCTAGATGTAGATTCTGAAGTAAAGAAGATGCTCTGGAAGAATCTCCTATCATTTAAATTGTCCTTCCTATTAGAAAGTTTAGTGAACTTCTTCTGAGGTGATTAAAATCTCTGAATCTGGAATACTTCTTAAAAGGTAACTTGCGTAGCGGTTATTGTGGTTCTTCTCAACAACTAAGTTTCGCTGGTTATACTGCTGCCTGTTCTTAAAATGTTGCTGTTCATCCATACATAGAAGCTGGGAGGACATAGATAAGCAACAAGTGAACACTTGTAAAACGTACAGTTCTTTCAGCGGGCTTTTAGGGACTATTTTTTATGCTCTCTTCTGAGATACTTCCTTTAGTTGCATTTTGACAAGACAACTAAGTAATTTTAGAGCCTGGTTGCTAGAGGAAGGGGTCATCCCATTATTCCTGTTTCTAGGCCCATGTTCTTATCCCCTGCTTTGCGTCGGCACTTGTAGCTCCTTGAACCAGATCACCACGGAAACTAAGCCTCCAAAACACCCTGAATAGCTATCTGCTGGTTTAGCTCTTTGAACTAACTGCCTGCAGAGTTTGGTGAGTGTTTAAGAGAAGTGGTCATCAGGTACGCAGCTGGGAGTGGGAGGAAGGAAGTGGGACTGCCCCTCATCCTCACAGCTAACCCTTAGATCAGTTTAGCTGTCACGCGAGACTGGAGCCTTGCACAGCGACTGGCGATGGTCCTGGCCATTTGAGAGGAGCTGTCGAAACGCTGCTGTGACTGTTCTACAATGTGTGCTATGATACATACAATGAAACCTACTATTCGTTGTAACAGAAACCTGCAGTTTCCACTCCATTGCCAGGTTCGTCAGGTCCCTCCTGATGTCCTAAATGAGAGTTCAGGCACTGCTTTGTTCTAGGAGCTCGAACTGCTGCATAGTTGTTTTCTGCCTAGAAACGTTGCTGAGGCTCCTAGGTTTGTTTCTGGTAAGTGGCTGTATTTTCTTGATTCCACTTAGTTTATTCAGCAAGAATAGATAGAAATATCATTCCAATACATACCGGATATTACTGGTATTTGAGTATTGAAATAATAGTACTTGCACAACTGGTTCTGTGTTCCAAAAAGCTGATTCAGCTGTATAGCTCTACCATGTGAGTGCCAGTCTAGGGTTGGTAGAGCATATAAAGTTTTTCCTCAGTTTTTCTGTCCTGCTTGACTTCATTGAGCTTGGTAGGTGTTTTGATTAGGGTTGGTTGTTTGATGATGGTTTTTACAATTATTAGTGAAAACGGGTTTTAAAACTGAACAAAACTTCTTATCAGACATTGCTCTTGGGCTGGGAAAATACTGAGGGTGAACAGTAAGAGTAGATGTAGGTTATTCTAGCTGTAGGCCATTGGAAGGATAGTCCTCCATATGTTTCAGAGAACTCTTTAGTTCGTAGCTCCCAAACACAGCGTAGTGAAACAAGCACTCCTGGGAATGAGGCTGGGAAGCAAAAGCTTGGTTTTTGTCCTACTGTGAATTGCCATTACAAGACAAAATTAACAACTGTACTTGGAATTATTACACTTCTTTTAAATAACCACTGTCCAGACCAGCCGAAGAACTGAATTTGTAGTCTCATGGTCATCATACTGTGTGTATGCTTTTATACCAAAGGACTGGTTAGCCTGAATAGGTCATGTTACGGTAACTATTTCCTTTTGGTAATCCCAGTTTGTAGTGTTTGGAAACAGCCTGTTTACCTTAAGGGCTCTGATTTGTGGGTTCTCTTCTGTTGCTTGTTTTCAGCTTATACATCTAGAAGCAAACGTTCGAGGGTTTAGCCTCTTGCTTTCTGAATAGGGGTGAGTTGTAGCTCTACAGCCAGTCTAAATTTCAAGCTATCTTTGTATTTGGACAGGTTATTGTAGGATGACAGGTTACCATATGTCAGCTGATCTGTGGTATCTGATTCACAGTAATTGTTCATGTGTATGCTCTTAGCCTGTGGCAAATGGAAGGTAATTTGAGTTAGCTTGACCCTCTTTCATTACACTCTTTGAAGGCACTCCCTTCTCCACGTGGATTGTTAGACCTGCTGGAGTGTCTTGGCTAAAACAATAATGCAGTTTCTGTCCCCAAGCTAGTTTGGGTGTATATACGGCAGTAAGATGAGGACTTCGCCACGGTTTCCTGTATTGTTGCTGTTTTGAGACCATACCTTGCTGAAGGAGTGAATACTACAAAGATGCTACCCTGAAAATCAGTCAGATGTTATAATTACCAGGTGCGTTTTTCATTAGCAAAACTTACGAAAGCTTTATTAGTGCATTTTAAAACACCACAAATAAGTTGTTTATTTCACAGTATCTTGGTATACTTCTTTTTTGTTTTTAAAGAAGTAGGTTTTACTTTGAGTTCTTTCAGAAGATGCTTGGTAATTGAAATCATTCTAACACTGCCATAATGCTTTTGGATGTTCTGATTCAAAGTCCCTGGAATCCTGGCTAGCTGAAAGATTCCCATTGACCACAAATGGCACTTGAATTTGATCTAAAATGACATGAAAGGTAAAACAATTGATTTTCTTTCTAGTGCTTAGTTCTTATTTGAAATTTTATTTTGCAACAGTAAATACATAGCTATCTAGTCTGGTTCATCAATAATTATTAAAAATCTAAAAAGCTACTTAAATGCGTATGGAAGAATACTTTTCAGTAGTCGGATATTGCCACCCTGTCTTGCCGCCTTACTGAATTTCTAAGGCTCCCAAGGAGAAACTCAGAACTGCCTCTTGAATCTACCTCATTTCCCCTTCTCCCACAGATGAATCTGGTTAGTTAATTACTGCACTACTGGTCCTGTGTGTGTATGACAAATAAATAAAGCTTCCTCCCCATTTTTTACTCTTATTTGGCCAATGAGAGTTTTTTAGGAGGTATTGGGTAAAATTTACAGTTCCCAAGCTCTTCTATTTTCAAAAGTGAGTGGAAAAGTGACTTTTTTTACTTGGAATTTACTTTTACTTTTTACTTGGAATTCAGTCTTCTTAAGACATAAGCCTTGATGCAGACTGGCTGTAGTCCTCTGAGAAATAGCTGTGACAATTTGTCAACATACCTTTAGAGAAAACTTTATGTTGCAGAAGCATAGGAAAACTTCCAGTTTTAATCATTTTTCTAAGAGCTGAGGACAAAATGAATGCTTTCTGGCTAAATAAGCCTTTCCTGACTATTGGGAAAGCAAGAGACCAGAAAGATGACCCAAATGCTGTTGGGTCATCAGTTTAAATTGTGTGTAGTAGCTGCTCAAATTAACGCTTGCTGTTTCCTTAAGTTGTTGCTGTCTTTAAGGAGGAAGGACAGCAACTTTGTGTAGGTGGTTGTTATATTAGTCTTTGGCAAGATGTGACACTTCACCTTTCTCTGAAGATGGTAAGATCTGTGACTGCCTCTTTCTGCTCCCGCCCCCCCCCCCCCACCCAAAAAAAAAGCAAAAAAAAAAAAAAGAAAGAAAAGGTTCTGCCCCTTCACCTTCTTCAACAGTCATGGAAGATCAGTTATTCAAAATAAACCAGAGCTTACTCTGGAATTTCACTTGCTCTGTTTTGACCTGTATTGACTGCAGCTGCCCAAGTCGAGATCATCGATAGGGACAGGAGATAGCTAAGCTTCATTCTTTATGACCTTGGAAGTTGCAAGACTGAAGATCTAGGGTGATTGCAGTATGTGAAATAGAGTAGCGGGTTTTCCCATCACAGAAGAACCGTTTTATTCAGATCCATTTGGAGCTTCCTCTCTGGCTCCATTTTTACCTCTGCAAAGCTATGTAGTAATTGAGCCTCTAAGGCATATGCTTCAGATGTGTTGAAGGAGGTTCTCTCAACAACAAAGTTGTGCAGTCGTTTGGCTAGCTGAGCATCAGTGGGAAGGCAGGAGATAAATGCTTTGGGCTACTGTTGCTGTCTGGATGATTAGGAGAAGAATGGGTGTGATTGTGGTAATGGGTAATATCTGAATAACTTCAGGTGGCCTTTGATAATGAGTTTAGGCCCTTTCACATCTTGCCAAATTTCTTAGCAGCAGCTTCTCATTGATCAGCAGCTTGTGATCAATAATGTGCTGATACACTTGACAGTATCAGTATGAATGCTTGCCATTGTCAGATTTTACCTTAATTTAAAAGGTTTAAGTAACTGCAAAAGGCATACCTGAGTAGGTTCAGTGGGTGCCTAATGAAGCACTGTTCTGACGATAAAGTCGTCATATTCCATGTCGATGTGATGCTGGATTTCCCATTTTATTTAAGTAAAGTTTGAACATCTGAGCTTGTTAACGTTAGAAGTGTTAACAGGAAATGTTTTCTGACAGCTCCGTCTCATCTAAACCTATTTCTTAAATGCCAGAGAAGAAGAGGTGAAATTATTCTGATTTTTAATAATAGACAAAATAACCTTAATATGTAATTTTAAAGGAAAATATAGTGGTCATGCTAATGTTGAAATAAGCACTTCATCTTTTAGGGGCTTCTTGCTTTAAAATAGCTATTAGCTATAGTTTCCATAATTGGGCTGAAAATAAAAAGTGAGTATAAAGGAAGTGTTAACTTGTTTGTAAAAATGTAGATAATGTGGGGAAAAAGAAGAATGGAAAATTAATTTTAAACAAAATTTTAATTGAAAATTTCAATATTGATATTATGTGGTAGTCCAGTTTAAGATCAGTTTCACACTCACTTCATGAATTTTTCAGCCTGTGTTTTTCTGGATAACTTTTTCAAGAAACTGAAGATTTGAGCGTGCACTCTGCTGTGGGTTGCTCTTATGCTGATTAATACAGTGGAAATTAAAAATAGGTAGTGTATGGAAAAATAATGATTTTTCCAACTTCTCTATTTGAAAGGCCTACGAAGCAATACCTGCCATCCACTGATGCTGTGAGAGTGGATTCATTACCATGTTCTTGGGTAAATCCCAACAGACTGACTGCATAGTTTGTTTCATTTACTTCGGTTGTCTTAATGACCAAGATCACAGAGAGCGCTATGAGCTGCCAATGTATTTTTTTTGTGTGAGATTTAGAAATGTTGTACAATCGTGTGAAATCAAGAACAGTAGCTGAAATACTGAGCATGCTGAAATCCTACTGAGTTGGGCACAGTGATTTTCAGACTAAATATACTTTGGGTGCCACCCCAGTGTTTTTCCCTTAGCAGTGAGGTTGGACCTCCAGCATTCCTCTGGACTACCACTATTTGCAAACAGATAGGGTCTGTTGAAGTAGTACTGTAATGGCCAGGGAAGGCAGAAATTTTCAACTGTTTCTGTCACTTGAGTGGTGGAAATAATTACCACTTTCATACTGAGCAAGTTTAATGAGCAAGTTTTAAATAGTAAGAACAACTGAAGAAGTGGTCTGTTTTAGTATCTTTATGATGTTTTGATGCAGATGCAGTCACTAAAATTATGTGTATATACTGTGCATTAAACATTGCCTATGATTTTTCTTAATATTTGTATATAGAGTCCTGTTGGCAGAAAGGTTATATTTTTCAGTAATATAAATACTGCGTGTGCATTATGGTGGCTGGGGGAACTGCTTGAGCCTGGTTTAAGTTTTCTTTTGTAAGATTTCCGGGATGTATATTTTGTCTTTTCCCCAAATTCTTAGTACTGCAGAAGTGGCTGAATATATTACAGAAAATGAATTTTAATTCCTCTAGTTTGTGAAATCAAAATATAGTTTCAGAAAGGGGCACAGAGGGATAGATCAGAATAGCAAGATTTGAGAACTTGGTATCCACAAATCCTGCTTGTGTTGGTTTTGTAGATCAGTTTAAAAAAAAAAAATCAACCTGCTCCTTTTTAATTAATACAGATAAGTGATATATTTCCTCCCAAGGCATGCCTCTTCCCTCCCCCCATCAGATATTTTTTCATGTATGTGGAGACAACATTCTTAAGTACCCCTTCTCCAAACCCTGCTGGCAAAGTCTCCCCACCTGGGTAAAATTTCTGTTAGTGATAGCCTCTGTAGAAGACTTAATGATCTTAGGGGTTTAAATTAAATAAGAAATTACTTTTTTAGTGACTTTTTTCTTTTAAGAATAGACTCATATGTATGAGTGCATATTTAACTTTTTTTCTTTAAAGTGAGAGGAGTAATTCAGTGGTTCTTTGTTTCTTCTTTCAGTATTTCTAGTAACAGTAATGCAACGAGTGGAGTGAGGCTTAGGAGCGGTTTCTAGTCCAAAAGGTTCCTGACTTACTGATCTCTTCACAGAAATCCTTATTTTTGTATATGCTAAGAGTTTACTTGGGGAAAAAACTGTTCAAACATTCAGTGATGTAAAAAGATACTAATAAGTGCACCGAACTTTAATGCTTCCCTTCTGCCTGAAGGTCTTGTGTTGGGGTTGCAGTAAATGTGGGGAAATGTCTCCTATCCCACCATTTCTTACAGTGATTCTAGTGATGGCCTAGAGTAATTTCAGGTACTGGTAAAGCATCCCCTTTGTTTTACTAATTTGCATATGTCATGCAGTACTCTTGTGTCTTGTAGGCTTTCAGTCGTGTCTGTAGCTGTCCTCATTGCACACCTGGGATGTAGTGAAGTACCATTGTTCTGACTTCAGCAGTGGGAAATGAAAGCGTAAAGAAATGATACAACTTGCCCAACATCAGCAGGGACATCTGTAGGCACGGTTTCACTGTTGGTTTAAGCAGTGTGACTGAAGATGGCCACCAAAAGGGATTTTCTCGGTGGTGCTGTGCTTCTTCCTTCCTTTGTTGGTTTTAGTGACAGCGCACCTGTACAGTGACTGGCCATTGTGTGAGTGAGCTGATGGAAAAAGGTCTGTACTCTCCTTTCTGGCAGTATTATACTCTTAAATTGGTTTAACTTTATCATGGAACCACATCTGTGACAAAGCACAGAACTGAACATGATGCTCTTGGGTTCCTGTGGTTGGTAGCCTAGTTTTGAACTATATAGTCTCTCTTGGTACAATACCTGTCTTCTTTCTGGATTTATTTTAGTGCTCAGCTTGTCCCAGGATAAAAACTGGATGGTTGAACTGGGAGTTGTTGCTCTCAATTGTCTTTTGTCCTGTGCTCCCAGCTGATCCCTGTTCAAGGCAAGGATCACTGAACGGCTCAAAGTATGGTTGAGGTGGTGCTTTAATCTTTCAGGGCATCATATTAAGGTAAATGGGAATTGCAGTTGGCCGGCATTATTATTCTAGGCTGAAAACTGGAGCTGCTCTTGAATCGCCACGTGAGCTGTACGGCCATCTGTCATTGGGGGGCAACAACGTGTATTCTAAGGGGCAGCTGGCAGGGTTGAGGCTTGCTTCAGCTGGCAGACTTTTTTTAATTCGCCACTGTGTGTCAGTCAGAGCCCTTATTTGTGGGTAAGGAAGAGAGTAGGGGTTGCCTTAATTGTTTGTGCAATTAACCTAAAAAAAAAAATAAAATCCCAAGAGGAACAGTAGGCATTTCTGTGAGAATAAATTATGTTCATATAACTTGCATTGTGTCCTTATAGACTATTTCTTGGGGTTTTGAGATGTGACAGTTGTGAAGCCATAGGTGTGCCTGTGGGTGCACTGAGCCATACATATGGCACAAGAAAATGACACATTCTTACTAAAATGCAGTGTTATATTGTGAAGGCACAAATACAGAGGGAAATACGTTGAGACACAACCTACAGGAAGGATCATGTGGAAGATTCAAACATTTAGATCTCGCGCTAGTTCTTTAGAAACTTTATCTTACAGGCTCCTGAGTAAGGACATGGGAACTCTTAATGGTATTGATCATATGGACACGTTGCCGTGATCAGAGAGAGAAAAAAACACTAATAACATCATTTTATCTGAGGAAGCCTATGTGGGTTTATGAAAGGTAATTGTTGGGAAAATAAGTAGTTGGAGAAAACACTGCAGTTGGCAGTCAGACAGCATATGGCTTTTAATTTAAAATGCTTTGAATATTTTTAAGATGGGGTACTGTTCCCTCTCTTTTTGTTTGGTTGGTTGTTTTCGAGACCAGGAATGAGTTGTTTTCGAGACCAGGAATGAGTTGATAGACTTCCTGAAACTGGTAAACTCAGGGACCCCAGCCCAGCATTTTACATTGGCTCTTGCATAAGTCTAACTGCTATTACTTGTTCATCCCATACAGCCATCTGATATGCTGGGGGTAGAGGTTAGGAAGCAGCATAACTTTAATAATGGATTCTTAGTCCTCAGTCATAATCTGGACTGGTACAGATGATATTCTGCTCTAACTTAAACCAGCTGCTGGCTGGTCTGAAAGGACCTTTATAAAGATAATGATAGCTGGCGTGCTCTGTCCACTTCTCCCCACCTTTCTGTCACATACAGTAGACCAGAGACCATTAAAGGGAATATGTGCAACATGAATCTATTGACTTTGTGCTGGTAAGAGACACTGGTTTGGTCTCAGAATCTGTCTCGGTGTTGATTGTGCCTTTCCAGTGTTTAGAAATAATTGGTAGGCCCCCCAGGCTGTTAAGGTTGGAGTCTTATGAACGTGCAGTAGGACATGTCTGAAACATCTCCTTATTGCTACATGTAGCTCAGAGAACAGTCTGGAATTAAAATTTTCTACAGAGCCATCCTACTAAATTATGTCACTTTCTAGGTGAAAGCAAATTTTTGATGGGAAACTTTTTTTTTTTGCTTTCAGATGTGGTGGAAGCATTTGTCTTCAATTTCTTCAAATTTCCAGGAAATTACATTTAGTTCTCTGTACTTTCCAATCTGAAAAATATAGTTGATTTAAAAAAAAAAAAAGACTTGGAATAAGAAGTTACAATTGTAAGTACCAGAAAGCACACCGACAAACTGTTTTGCCAGTATAAATGAGTACAATAAAGTTCAGTGGCACTTTCAAAATTACTTCCAGTGTAGTTATTTCTGATAAAGGATTTGCCTGATACTGTCTGTATTTTGAGATGTTCAAGTCCATGACTTAGTTGCCTTGATTTTGATCTTTACTCTGGCACCGTGCTTCCTAGTAGATACGTTAGAAACAGCTTCGTGTTGGCAACTGTACTGTCTTTTCTGAGGCTGTCTCATTGTGGGGGGGAGAAGCTGTGGAGTTCTGGTATTATTTTTTTATTAATGGTTTTTGTGTTTTAATACACACTGGTCTCCTGTCTCCAATGTCATTTGTGGTGATGAGTGGGGAGAATGTGGTGGTGGTACGACTTTTTCCTCCCCTTCTTTTTATCTCAAGTCTCCTCTTCGTTGAGAATCCAGAAGTCTTCTGTATTTACAGTGAGCAACTAGTTCACAGTAAGGTTTGGCTTTATAGAAGATGAAAATTCATTTTGAACTGCTCTTTACTCAAGATGTCTGCAGCTCTGTATTTGTCCACTAAGGGCACCAAACCAGATCTTTTTTGGCACTTGTGTCATTGGCAATTTTGTTGTGTTGGTTCTAGAACTTTTACCTCTGTATGATTTTCTTCCATTCCCAACGCTGCCATAGCTGAAGGTCTGCAGATCTCCAGTCACAATCCATTACCTTTCATTAAAGGACAGCTTCTCTGCTTTCCCACTTGTTTTCTAAAGAACACAAAAGATACTTTAAAAAGGCCTTTTTCTTTTGCCTAAAAATCTAAGCTGAAGTAGCCAAACTGGATTTTGTTTTTGAAATGCATGTGACTTCTTTTATTTTAGTTTTGAAGTTTGAGGGCACTGGCTCTCAAGTGTGAAACGTGATTAACAGATTTTTTGAAAACCTGTTACGTTATCTCGCATCTCTTTACT
>NW_008824051.1:1872499-1873679 GCF_000699105.1 Pygoscelis adeliae
TGACATTTTCTGACTAATAGATGGCACCACATATAGCGTAAATGGTTCTCACCCTTGGAATATAGAAGAGTTTTCTGCAATGAAAGATGTTTTTAGTCTTTTACCTAACTGCTGCTCTTAAAGTCTTGTTGGCATAATACTGTTTTGTGTATACTTAATTATATGTATTCAACAGTTTACTGCCTGGCAGTAAATCTAGTCTGAGCTCCAAATACGACTTTTACTCTCCCAGTCTAGGTTGTTATAAATGTTTAATGTTGATAATTTTTTTCATTCTGCATTTGACTAGTGCACTTGATCCAGAAAGTATCTAATATGTTATTGCTGTACACTTAGTACCAGATGGGAGCCCCGATATATGTGAATTGCTTCTCTGTATGTTTAATTAAAAGTAATAGGGGTATATTGCTTAGAAGACCTGTCAGCCTCTTGCCTGTATGCAAGGCCTAGAGTTGCTTGTGGACTGTTTCTCATATATGGTGCCTATATATGTACTTTTTTTTTGTTGAGTAGTATGGACTGCTATATTGCTATATCTTGTTGAGTAGTATGGACTGCTATATTGCCCACATCTCAATTAAGATATTAGATATATGCCCTGGACAACCAGGGCATCAGGCCCAGCCAGCACGGGTTCATGAAAGGCAGGTCCTGCTTGACCAACCTGATCTCCTTCTATGGCGAGGTGACCCACCTAGTGGACGAGGGAAAGGCTGTGGATGTGGTCTACCTGGACTTCAGTAAGGCCTTTGACACCGTCTCCCACAGCATTCTCCTCGAGAAGCTGGTGGCCCACAGCTTAGACAGGTGGACTCTGCACTGGGTCAAAACCTGGCTGGACGGCCGGGCCCAGAGTGTTGTGGTGAATGGAGTTCAATCCAGTTGGCGGCCAGTCACGAGCGGTGTTCCCCAGGGCTCGGTTTTGGGGCCGGTCTTGTTCAATATCTTTATCAATGATCTGGATGAGGGGATCGAGTGCACCCTCAGTAAGTTTGCAGACGACACCAAGTTGGGCGGGAGTGTTGATCTGCTCGAGGGTAGGAAGGCTCTGCAGAGGGACCTGGACAGGCTGGATCGATGGGCCGAGGCCAACTGTATGAGATTCAACAAGGCCAAGTGCCGGGTCCTGCACTTCGGCCACAACAACCCCATGCAGCGCTACAGGCTTGGGGAAGAGTGG
>NW_008824051.1:1873994-1881201 GCF_000699105.1 Pygoscelis adeliae
CTCTCTACAACCACCTGAAAGGAGGTTGTAGCGAGGTGGGTGTCAGTCTCTTCTCCCAAGTTACAAGCGACAGGACAAGAGGAAATGGCCTCAAGTTGCGCCAGGGGAGGTTTAGATTGGATGCGAGGAAAAATGTCTTTACTGAAAGAGTGGTTAAACATTGGAACAGGCTGCCCAGGGAAGTGGTGGAGTTCCCATCCCTGGAGGTATTTAAAAGAGGGGTAGATGAGGTGCTTAGGGACATGGTTTAGTGGGCATGGTGTTGTTGGGTTGACGGTTGGACTCGATGATCTTGGAGGTCTCTTCCAACCTTTATGATTCCATGATTCTATGGTTCTATGACATATAGCTGTTACCTAGCACCAGCAGAGCTCTTTTCTTGGGGGTGAGAGGGTTGGTGTTGGGAGGAAGGTACGAATAGCAGTTTCTTCAGCTGAAACTACAGGAGAAGTTACTAGAAAACAGGAATTTATAAGTTTGTACTGAGTAATTCTTGTCTTTCCATCAGCCATTCAGGAGAAATGGGTAGGTACTGAACAAAGAAAAAGGATTTATTTATTTATGTTTCTTTACAGAGCTTTATTTTTAATTGCAATAGGTGTAGAGGTCCAATGTAATTATTTTTTTATTATAACCTAAACTCTGAATGGCTACTGTTTGGTTGTGGGTTTTTTCTTTTCCATTTCCAACTTACTATGTCTGGTATTAGTCTTGCACAAGAATTTAGGTCTCACTTGCTCCTCAGTAGGAGGGGAAATGTCACAGCACTCGTATTGATGATGGATTCCCTTGGCTGTTGGGTTGCTTACTTGGTTGGTGTCCCTCCTGTTTCATATTCTCCCCCATGCTATTGTATTTGGTTTTGTTGTCTTTATTGTTATAGCTCTTATTTTTCATGTACCATATGTGCACACTTGTCTAATAAAAAGTAGGTGGATGAGGATATTTGGAAACTCAAAACTTTGAATACTCCATGCAAGTGAGGCAGATGATTTTTCTGCTGAAAAAAAGACTTATGGTATCTATTCCCACCTGTATCTACAGAGACTAGTTGGTGACTGTGAGGAGGGAGAGGTTTATAATTTTGCAATTACAAATGGTAGGAGTAGAGGAGAATCAAGTGCAGGTGAGTGTCCTGACTCAGGGAAGGTGTCTTGTCCTGCAGCCTCTTAGTCCTTAAAACTGAATGACCAAATATAGGAATGCCAACCTCACTTGGAGAAGTCTGCTTTGTGGTCAAAAAGTGGAGGTAACTCAATGGTTGGGTGCATCCTAGTGGGGGACAGAGATGCAAATGCAATCTTATGAAAAGCAAAAGGCAGAGAAGATCTTAGCAGTGTTTTATATTGTTGTTACTGATGCGTGGGTGAAGGCTAAATGTATCAAGCTTCCGTGAGAAGGAATTGAAGGGAGAGAATCTTAGAAATGGGTGGATGTATCCTGGAGCGTGTTTATTTCTTTGCCTAAATGATCATAGAAGCAAGTCATGTTTAAGGAGGTAGCGTATGCTGGAGAATTGTGCTGTGAAGTCTTCATCCTCTTGTTCGTGCTTTATGCCTTAAACTTTTTGAAATATTTGGGAACCAGCCACTGACGCTCTGGCTGGTCACTTTGTGTACAGATTTGTTGGTTTGGAATCCTCCTTTGCTGCCTTGCGTGGCTTTTTCTGCAACTGAAATTTGTAGTCAAAAACACTGAAACCTCAAGTTTACAGAAGCTTTGCATTATCTAATCTTATCTGTATTAATAAATTTGTACTGGTACATTATTTAAAGATCAGATGGAAAAAATATTTTAGACTTCTAAAACAAAGGACAGGTTGCTTCCCACAGCTTTCTGTTGGGGTATGTGAGGAGAAAGTAAGCAAAAGATGAAGAAAATGTGGAAGAGGCGAGATGGTGGTGGAATTCTTTGGTTTTAATGTTGCAAAAAAATGAAGAGCCTTCTGGAAGGGGATTTATGGTTCTTGGTAACTACTTTCTACCTCTGTTAAGGAGGGATGGCTAGTATTAAAGAGGAAGAAATACTTGTTCCTACCAATATCTAGTTTTTGAAGTTGGGAATAAAAAATCCAGTAATCAACTAAACCCCAGAAGCTAACCCAAATGGCATATTTATAGCATCTGGATATAGGATGGTTATTGATATATGTGGAGGAAAAAGAGTAAAGATTGCTGTAGAAAACTTCTGGTTTATTAACTTCAGAATGGTGAGACATGATGCATGCTGAAAGTTAATATTTTAAAGAATTATTCTTAAAATCTGTATTCTGTGTAAAATAATCATAGAAGTTATGTATGAACAAATTATATTAAAAATGCCACTGTAATTATTGAAATAATTTGTTTATTTGTTCAGTCTATAGAATATGAATAGTTTGGTTTTTAAATTAGCCATAGCTTGAGAATAAACATTTCAAGAATTCAATCGGACAGTTATTTAGAATACATCTTAAGACAATTTTTGTGGCTATGTTGAGCATGAATATAACAAAGATGGCTAATACTCCTTTTGCTTAACCAAAGTACAGGGGGAAACACTGCAAAACTCAATGCACTTGTAAAATACCCTTGATACACATTAGAACACTTAGAATATCCCAGTTTTGCTAGTGGAAAAACAAACAATGAACAGAGATCTAAGGATGCTGTTCTGGATGGAGTATAATTAATAGTTGACAAGTATTTATTTTAGTTCAGTGGGGAGAAACATCCACTTATTTAGTAGGCTGGATTTAACTGTGTTCGTGACCCATGTGGCGTACTTTACGTTGAGTGCACAAAATATATGTTACTTGCTAAAAATGTTTCGAATGCTTGTGACTAAGAACAACTCGGAAGGATTCTTTTCTTTTGAGTATTTAGCAATACTGGATCTGCTTGTGGCTATGCTTTTGCACTTCAAGTATAACATAACAGACTGGATGAATGTAGTTGTGTAATGGGGGCTTTTTATGCTTCCAAATGGAAAGTGTCCTATATGTTCGCCATGCATAGGATTTAAAACTTACTGTGACCCGATGTGCTGAGGTTGCACTCTGTATTCTCGCTATCTTATGATAGGCATCGGTCTGCGGAGAAGGTGGATGTGGCATATAGAGCGGCTGTGTAGAAGATAGTATTGTCAGTCTGTAGATGCTTTGCATGCAAGGTTTTCCTCTAGGAAGACTTAGACACTCTAGAGAGGCTCTCTTTGAGGTAAAGATGCTAGATGGTCAATGAAAACCTCTTTTCTCTAGAAGTGATGGTTAGTACTGGATTGGGGCTGAATTGTTGGCGTTGACCAGTGTTCCCTTAAGCATTGCAATTCTCCAAGATCAAATTATGTAGGAGAGGTGAAAGGACAGGAGCAGAATGAAGCAGGCTCTGACTCTTCTCAGTATTTAAGATTCTTTTTTATTATCTAGTATCTGTATGCACACATGCATAGCTCTTATTTTGTGACAGAGGTCTTCAACTTTCCTCCACCAAAGACAGAACCTCCTGTAAGTCCTTTGAGAGTCTGAGATACAAAATGGAATGTTTTTTTTTTTTCTGGAAATGTTTCTGGAAATATTTTTTTAGACTTTGAAAACATATCTGAGAGGTGACTGTTAATGAAAATAAATCTCTATGGTGATGTCTCAGTTTTGTTTACTTGTTCATTTCTGGTTATAACTGGACACTTCCAACTACCATAATATTTTCCCGGAATATCCCTATAGATAGTGCGGCGCATCTGTCTGCTACTAGTGTCCGTTGTGCCTATCAACTGAAAATAAAGATTCATTCTGCCATAGTTCAGGCTCTGGCCCGTTTCTCATCTTGTGCCAGTATCAGAAATCCGCACAGCGCTGACATGAAATAATTCACTGACTGTTAAGTATTACACTTCAAAGATAGCAGCCTGATTTTATGTCAGGCTTCATAGTTTTTTCAATCATGGTTTGACTGATGCACCAAAATTTCTTTGTGCTCCTTACTTGTTAGTCATCAATGGTGGCATATGCTCTGACATCTAGGGGAAAAAAAAATATCGTCAGCCAGCTACTGTACGATGACAGGGTTCTTCAAGGTGTAATCTGTATTTCAAAGTAGCCTTGCTGGCTGGAAACCTTAGGTTTCACAGGGTTTGAATAATGCCCACTTGACCAGCCCTTACTTGAGAGCATAGAGAAGCCATGGGCTGTGTATTTTCTTCACAAGTTTTAACTGCTGCCCAAAGACCTTTTGGGGCTGGTATGTTTCTGAAGCATATGCATGCTTGTATGGCATCAAGATGCTTTTGTTATCTTTGGGGTGGAGGGAGAAGGAGGCCATTCTATCAAAATTTCAATTGCACAGTAATGAGCGTGACTGTATAGTTTGCAAGTTCAGTAAAGAAAAACATGGGATAAATGTGGCTAATGAAATTGAGGACTTTTGGTACTGAATTGGTCTCCTAAGCATTAGCACAAGGTAAAGATTCAGATCAAACATTGGAAACTGTAGCTCACTAGATACTCCTTTATTGTCACCAGCAGTTTTCAGTGGTATTTAAATTCAAAGGAGCTCATAGAAAATACTTTACCCCTGCTGTATAGCAGTGATGTCTAAAGGAAGCAGCAGTTGAAAGAATATAAGCAGCAATGTCTTTTAAACCCTCCCCACCTACTTTTGGAAGACATTAATCATTTACGTGCTCATGAATCACGTAGAGTATGTCGAGATGGCAGCAGCCAGTCCTGGATTGGCTCCATCAGTTTGAAGCAAGTCTTTGAGGGCAGAGTTGTTAAACTATGGCCATCATCCCAGATGATAAATTAGGAGAAGAGATGGCTGTAAGCAAGCCAGCAGGGACAGAGAGATGCGAACGTTGTTCACATAACCCCAAAACACTGCACAGTCAATATGCAGGTATAAGCCTGTGTGAAAACAAACTCAACATGATTACTTCTTGTGTCTGTCTTTCTCCTGTTCTAGTCTTGCTTGCAACCATGTCCGCGAGCTCTTCAGGGTAAGTTTGGTTTTTCCCCCCTGCTTTAAGTGTTTGAAGTGACTAACTCGGCTGTGTCTCCAGGTGCTACTGTGAATTAATAACAGTGGAACAACTGAGTAGTTTACAGGTGTGTCAGATTGGTAAGTTCAGAACAGGTGAAACTGTGACAGGATGACTTGATGAAGGAAACCGAAACTAAGATGATGATTACAAAGACTGACAGAAAATAGGGCCAGGAAAATAAATTCAATTTGCTGATGTTATATAACCACCTTAGTGCAGCCTGTAGATTCATTAGTTTGAGAACATACTTTGTAAGGGAGAGTGATTGCGTGTGGCTTCACTTTTAGCAAATTGACTGTAATTTAGAGTGAAGGTGTAGGAGGTTGAATATATTACTACTCTGGTTTTCTAGCTGGTGTGATCTTGTCTAGCAGGTGAGGGGTTTTTGTGCGTTCAGCTAGCATGTGTTCTAGCATACTTCAATTTACAGTTGCAAAGAACCTTGAAACCATGAATTGGGACAGTAGCACTTCTGATTTTTTTTAAATTTTTTTTAAACACCAAGAGCCTAAAACAATAATATAGCAAAAGAACAAGTTATCTCTTTTTGTACCAGGAGGATATTTACAGATTTGTGCAAAGATGGTGTACAGTAGAGGTGTAAGTATTTCATTCCAGATGAAAGATATGGGGTTGGGGGGGTGGTGGTGGGAAAGATATTATTTTGAAGATCACCCTTAAGTAGGTGGTACTTGTAAGTCAAGTACGTCATCCATCCTAGCACAAACAGAAATGACTGGAAGAGCATGATATGGGGATAGGAAGAGAGCGAAGGGAGCAGAGCTTGCTGCAGTTACCTCCGCTGGACGCCCATCCTTTCTAAGCTGTGGGAGAGCTCAGCGTGCACAGCTCTGGAGTATGTGCCTGGCAGGACTGCGAGCCTATGCGCAGGTCGCTGTGCCCGAGAGGGCTTTACTTCTGAACAGAGATGGAAGGTTATCACTGCTCTGTTCCCACCCTAGCACTTAATTTTGAAATCTTAATTCTCTTCAGGGAGATGTTGGCTGTCTTGGACTTTGTCTCACTTTCTTTCTGAACTCTAGCAGTAAGGGATAAATCTTTTCCTATACCTCTGTAATCAAAGCTTCTTTTTTTTTTTTTTTTTTGTTGTTCTAACCAAATTTGAGCAGTGTAAATGAGATCACGTGGTCAGGCAGCAGTTTCTTTATTTCTGCGTGGCTGTCTTCATGCCCGCCTTCCAGGGTAAACACAAATATCTCTACCTTTTGGAAGTGTCTTTAATGTGGAAAGGTGAGGAGGGAAGCAGCTTGAGTCTTCCTGGTTAAAACTTCTGCAGATCACCTTTGAGATTGACCTCTTCTGTATTTTTTCTGTAGATATAATTAAAGAAATTGAAAGTGATGTTTTGATCAGTTACTCATCAGCATTCAATTTTGTAAAAAGGTTGCTACTACTTTTAAAATAGCTTTTTGTTACAAATACCACATCAGTTGCCAGCCCTTTAGCTGTTTGTTATTAAATAAACATAGCATGTTTGTAAAGGCTTGGTTTCACTTGCCTGGTCAAGTGTGTAGAAGTACCCTATGATGTTTTACAACCTAACTCCTGGTCGAAATGCTTGGTAATGGTGTTTTTCCCCTCAAACCTCTGGACCCAGGAAGATGATGAAATGAAACTGAGTCTAACAGTTGGGAAGGAATGAGGTGATGTATATGTTATGGAAATCTAAGAGAAGGGAGTTTCTATAACTGCAGAACACTTTAACAAGTTATATTTTAGTACTTTTAATCAAATCTTTAAATTACCATGCTGAGGACATTTTGATTTAACCTAAAATATTTTTCTTATTCCTTCATAATAGGTTTCTTGCTGACAAAATATATTTTGATACAGATTCTTCAATTGCTTAACATAGTAACACTTGCCAGTGTAGAAAATATCCATGTTTATGTAGCAGTGTGAGCTATGTAAAGCTGTATAGTTCTACAAGTGTATGGTTGAAAATACTATGGTCTGTCTTCCTATCCTAATGTCACGATGTCCAGGATTTTTGGATTTGTGGAGTACTCAGCAGAGTGAAAATGGGCTGAGGTTTTTGAGGTGCTAATGTACTACCAATTTGTTTTATAACAAAGCATTCCTTGGGTAAAAGCAGTTGGATCAGAGCTTCAGTGTACTAGCGAGGCCATGTAATAGGAAATCTAGAGGGTAAATGCTTGAAGTCTTG
>NW_008824051.1:1881212-1918221 GCF_000699105.1 Pygoscelis adeliae
CAGGAATGGGAGAGCTGTTACCTGCCTGATGAGAATGCTGGAGTCAAGCAATGAATGAATCGTTCTCTGATGGTGCCTTCTCCCTTTGCTGACTATGTGGGGAGTCTGGGCTCCTAACTTAGGTCATCCTTCAAAAATGGATGGAGCAGCCTTTTGAGCTGATCTTTTGCTCTTGCCTTGTTTTAGCTCAAACAAGCCATGTTAGCAAAGCCATGGCTGCCTTGGAAAGGGCTCACAGAGTTTGGAGACTCCAGAGACTCTCCAGGCAACCTGTGCCAGTGCTAAGTCACCCTCACATTAAAAATTAAAAAAAGTCTCCTTACATTCAGATGGAAACTTTTTTTAATAATGTCCTTCCAGTGCTTAAATGCTTTCTCACCTTATTTGTGTAGAGCTGTAAGCTAAGTCAACTTTTGCAGTGCTTTGGGCTAAAGAAGTCTTTTTGTTTTTATTTTAAATAATATTTGAGCAGTTTGTCCTCCAGAAGAGATAATTATCTGTAAGATTATTTGTCATACAGAACTTATCTGAAGGTTTGTTAGCCATCTGTCTTGTTTGTAATATGATGTTCCTTCTTAATGTTAATACTCTTTATTCCTGCAACCTTTTAAGGCTATAGTCAGATGACCTAAAAACCACAATAAATTAATACTATGAAGTGGCAGCCCTCCTCAACTGAGGTATTGCGACTGACCTAGTCTGTTGATGCACTAAGTAAAATTAGTTTGGCTAAATGAGAGCTGTTTATCTTTTCTGGTGGATCAGTGTGTTTGGAACTGTTCCAGGGCTGTATACCTGTGACTCTCCTCTTCAGATGTTTTTTTGTATATATATCAAAATTGTCTGCAGAAGAATGCCTCAACAGCTATGTGTATGCAAACAGCTGCATTTCTATTTTGTATGTATTTGTTTAACTTTTCATCAACACTAAGAAGTACTAAAAGGGACAGGATCAAACTGTGTAGGCTTATTGGGAATACGGGGGTAGAGGGGGAATCAGCACTAGTCATGGGACGGAGGGAAACCTCCCCATGGGGCAGCTGACATGGGAAGTCTTGACATCTTTTAATACTCTCCACTGAGTCTTTTTCCATTTTTTTTCCTATTCTTTTTCTGGGAAAAAAAATTGGGAAATGTAGGTAAAATAATCAGAAAAGGAGTTTAATGATTCAGCTTTTTTCTGCGTGTATTTTGTCCACTGACTCTCCGGAGTGTCTTGGTGTCCAAATACCCTGCTTTGTGTATATGCCTGGGAGAAAATACGTGAGGCAGATAGCGATGGAACTATACAGACATGAAAGGAGAAGTTGCATATTAAGATAGTCAGTTTTCTAGATAGTCTTTAATTCTTTGGCGTGATGATAAAGAATGCTTCTTCCTCTTTAGGTCCTTGTGGCCTTCTGGCATAAGGGTTATTTTTGATGGCTGTTTAAATCTGTATTTTAATGGTTCACAACACGGGATTACTGTGTATAGTGAAGGGCTTTGAGGGTCTGGAAGGGGCTGTGTTATTGGACTCTTTCTCCAACCATACCATTTCCCCATTGCTTTTTGTTGTATATGTTCAAACAGCTTTTACAGTTAATGCACATTATTTTAAAATGGTTTTTAAAATAGAAATTTACCATACTGAGGCATGACAAATTATAGGGAGTTTGTAGGAAGTGTGGTGGGTCAGGTCTTCAAAAGGGATACGGAATAAATGATAAAGAGCCATTCTATTTGGTCTTAAAATGGGTGAATATCCAGAACTATGGAAACTAAACAAAAGGGGAGTTTAGGTGCATGAGAAGGAGGACCTGTTTAAGAGAAGGAAAAGGTCAGGATTCTGCTGTAGGTATACAGAAAGACTGGACATAAAAGGCAGTGGAGGGAGGAAAAACAACCCTGTTGAAAACTTTCAGCACTTCTGGATATTTTAGACAATATGAAAAATTAGTAGTTCCTCTCTGTTTTGTGACTTATGCTTGCTCACAGGTAACAAAGCTTACACTGCCTGCTTGAACTTTATTGTCTCTTAATGTTGTTAAGACTAAACTTGAAATGCAAATAGCAAGCATCTCCTTTATTTGGGGGGGAAAAAATCTAAAAGGCTTTTTTTTTTTCTATTAGATGATGTTTCTATATTGTTTAGTATAATATAGCTTTAGCCAAATTGGGACCATGAGAAAAACAGTTGAGAGATGCTGAGAAAAGAAGCTAGATTTATTTTTTTTTAAATTAAGTTGTCAGTAGTTGAAAATAATTCATCAAGATACAGGGCATCATCTGCAGAGTTTTAAATTTGGGAGCATTCACTGCAAACACATCTCAATTTGGAAACTCTTAAATTAAGCTGCTATTACATTTTACTTCAGAATTTCTCAGAAAAAAAATGTATCTGCAATTAGTGTAATTAGTTGCCAAAAGACATAATTAACAGCCAAATACACTGATTTTTGCCCTCCACCCCCACACACACCTTAGCAGTTGCAGCTGCTGGCGTTTTTAGTCTCTGAAGTTTTACCAAAAACTGAGTTCCTGTGTCAAAATCAGTTGTATTATGTATTAAAAATGTATTTTCTGAAGTTCGAATACACTTAAATATACATATGTAAACCCATGTGTAAGAGCTACTCACAATGTGAGATGACAGTGTTAATAGAAAATACTAATGGAAATTTAATAGCTACTTAGAAAAAGCTTTTAGAAGTTCATTGATGCAGCATTTCATGCATGATACTGCTTTTAATGGTAAAAATACATGATCAGTCTGCATCTGACAGCATGTTTCCATTGCGGTTGAAAGTGGGAAAGTTAAAACTAGGTGAGCGTTGTAGAGTGGTTGGTTATGAAGTGCTGTGGAATGGGCTGGGTAACTAATGTGTATAGAATTTACACAGTGTTTAGGTTTAAAAAAAGAAGTATGTGTCTTTAAAAATAAACATGGTTTTAAAAATGTTCTGTTCAGGAGAGAAGACAAACAACAAAGGTAGAAACTTGGATTAATACATCGAAACTATGCCATTTGGTTTTCCAATAAAAAATCAGGACGTAATGTCTTTTTTTTCCCCCCTCCAGATGTCCAAGAGCAGTAACTGCTGGATTGGGGAGCTTAGGAGATCCTTACTCTACAGGGCAAGGAAGAACAGCGTGTCCTCCCTGTGCTGCAATTTCCTTGAACATATAATAGAAAACCTTGTTTCCAGCTTTCCTGATATTTGTTTTGCAGCACGTTGGCAGTGGAAAACAGACAGTCGTGTTCTTACAATCTGTATTGTAAAACTTGGTAGAAAACCTATTTAGTCTTATCTCCCAAAGTAGAAGGTTTGAATATGGATAGTTGTTCTCTGTATAGGGTTTACTTTCTTTCTCAAAGCAGCTTGCGTTTAGGTCGGCTGTTGGCCCTTAGTACTACGTTTTTCAGCATTGATAGTTTTTTATTTTTACTGTAGCTCTTAACAAATTTAGATTTGAATCAGAAGTTGTCTACTACACCGGTGTTTTATAGTTTGATGACAGTTTTCTTAACCCATCTTAATAATGTGCTGGCAAATAAGTAATGAGTAACAAAGCAGTTTCTTCCTGCGCCCTAACGATGGTTGGTTTTCTCACAGTCATTTCCCTGAAGCTAAACAGCGCCATGCTTTCCCGATCTTGTCAGGCACTTTGGAGTTTGTAATTCAAGTAATAGAATAATAGGAACAGTCATTTAGAAAAGTTTTCGGAGTAAGTAATAATCAAATAAGTCTGACTTGGTGCATGCAAACCTTGCCACAGTTAGTCTTGTAAAACTCAGCCTTACTACAAAGTACATTAGATACAACATACTTTTGACTGATCCAAGGATAATAAATGCTTGCTTTCTTTTTTTATGTGTGCGTGTTTCTGGCATAATTATCATTGAATAGCCTTGCTGAAAGTCAGGTTAAAAATAACTATATGCTGAAATAGGGGGTCTGTCTTCTTGGTGAATAAAAGAACAATAATTGGGGGGGGATGTAGTGATTTACTTTTTTCCTCCCCAGTCTGTACTGCATTTAAGTTTTCAGTATACTGTTGCTAGGTATGTTGTTCATGTGGTGGCATTTCATGGGGTTTTTTGGTTTGGTTTTTTTTTTGTTTTTCATTTCAGCTGTAACATTTGAGATACTTCTGTTAAGTGTTGATTGTAGTACTCAAGCAGGAGGAGAAAGTGGCATGTATGTTTCATACCATTGTAGGGGAAATAGCCAAAAGAGGTAGCGGAATTCATATTTTACCTTTTGCAGTTCACACAGTTATCTTTTTCTAGTGACATACTCACAATTTTGGATCCAAGAGCATTATTAGCTCAAGGTGTGTTTTCCTCCCAGCTATCTGTCAAAGTTACAAGGTCTAGCTTTTTGCCTCTGGACTGTTTGGTGTTCCTCTGCTTCTTCCTAGAAGTTGCTGGTGTAAATTGCCACCGCAGTTGAACATGACTTGGAAACTTTGCTTGGTGCAGTAGGTATTTGCCCATCTATACCAGCAGGGATTTCTCCAGAAAACTATGCTTTTTAGTCTGTTGGCTTGTATTGTTTCTGAATGCTATGTCAAAGTGTTACCTGGGATCTATAAAAGGTCAACAGTCAAACTAAGATTTTCTTGGTGACCCTCTGTTTTCCTAATTACATTAAATCATACAAAGAGCTTGAGTTGATGGTTCCTGGTTCTTGATTATTATTTTTTTTTCTTCCTCTGATGTAACATAATAGTAGGATACAGAAAGGGAAGAACAACAGCCAAACCCAGTAAGCTTTAAAGTACTATTAATGTACTTTTTCCTCCTCTTGCTTCTTTCTTGGAGGAAATACTGACTGTACCCCCTTGCCCCCCCCCCCCCCCAAAAAATGTCTGGCCTTTCATCTTGGTTGCCTCTCTTTCCTTAGGTTTTTTGCCACTTGAAGACAGATCGGTGACTGCCTTTACTTGTCATGATAGGCATTTCAGAAACTCTTTTAATTGTGAAGAACCTTAGGAAATTCCTATTTTAGTATATCAAAACTGCTCCTTGACATAACTGGGTTCCAGCTGGGCCAATGTATTGATAGATGTCAGTCACTTCTGATGTAGAGTCCATATAAGGCAGATGGCTTTGCATGGCAAGTATCTCCAAATCTGCTACTACTCTTAGTAGCAGGAGATATATATATATATTTTTTTTTTTCTGCCTGTATTACAACAGTGCTCTGCAGATGTGGCTTATGGCAGAGAAATCTGTGGGAGGCTTTCATTTCCTGAAAATTTGGTGAAATGATTGTGCCCTGAGATTATGTTTTACGAGAGTTATGCTTGAATAGTTGCAATAGCTACAAGTCTCATTATGACTAAACACTATGTGGATTATTTTATTACACATAAACTTTCCTGTCGTTTCAAGGGGAGCCATGTTTCTCTGAGCAACAAGGTTTCTCTTAGCTTCCCGTGCATCAGAGAAAATCTCTGCAAATGGATCAGTTATGGGCCATAAAGTGTAAATTGCAGATGCATTAAGTAAAATCTCTGCATTCTCACTGAATTTACTCATTCCTATACTGTTGGTTTCTCCCCATCTCTTTCAAAGATACCAGAAACTCAAGCAGAGAAAAAATTAAGTGTCATGCTCATTCTTTAGTTCCAGCAGTGCTAAAGGCAGTTACTCACACAGGATGAGATTAGGCTGGAAATAATTGCCACCGGAAGTTAATGAAACCAGGAATTTACAAACTTCTAATCCATTCTTTTTGGAGTTTATGGGTATCAAGAATATCCAGACTTACTCTAATTAAAGAATGTAAACTTTCTGCTCCATAGCTCAGCTACTCTCTGCTTATTAGAAATAATCTATCCTCACAAATATCTCTTATTTTACATATGCTAGCTATGACATTTTTCTCAGAAAAATGTTATCTAGCCTGAGCCAGGCTGTCAGACAAGATGGAAATATTGGTTTGCCTTAAGTAAATTAGTTTTATGGAATGGCCATTAACTGTGCCAGCTGACCCCAACCAGAGTCTGCCCTCTTCCCAAAACGTAAGTTTTGGAGGCTGGTTTTCATTCTATCAATGTCCAGCCGTTTTAACAACAGCATAGTTCAGGGAAGTGAGTTCTCTCTTTTGTTTCGTTTTGGTTTTTTTATTAAGTGCTGGTGACTGCTTGTCTCAACAATTCCTCTGTGCCACCAAAGGGCACGTGTTCTGGTCACTTCGCTGCTGCTATTGGAGAATCTATCATTTCTTCCTGTCTGAGATACCATCTCCTGGTAAGGTGGGATTTTTGTAGGGAGGAAGAGAAAGAAACGGTTTGTGTTTTGGGTTTGTTTTTGGTTTGTTTTTTTTTTTTTTGGTTCGGTGGCGTTTTCCATCACAGTAGCTCCAAGGGTGTGGTCACAGGGAGGTGTTCTTGCCTCTGTTCAGGCACCTTGAAGTACTGCCTGAAGTTAAAGTATGGTGGTTGATTAGAAACATCTTTCTGGTCAATTGTGATGCAGAATAAAATAGGAATACTTGAACCTCTTTCTGTGTGTTTTTTATTGTTGTCACTGGCTATGCTTTTCTAATGGGATGAAAGTTGCTGTATTTCAGCCAAAGAGCGGGATGACCTTCAAGACTGGTAACTTGACTGCTCTAACAAATGAAGTGATATGACCAGGTAGAAATTTTAATTAAATTGATCCTAGTTGGAAACTCGAGTCAGTAGTCAGAATAGACAGGGAAAAAAAAAATCAGCTTGTAGTAATAAAGTCTATTTTCTTTAGTATTACTCAGAAATGTAATGAGGAAAGGCTTTTAAGCGCTACATAGGAAAGGCTCTTAAACATGGTATATTCTTGAACCTTTTAAATCTACTTGGTCAGCTTTTTCACTGTAGCATCAAGGAACCATGCAGCAAGGCCACAGCTTTGAAAGTATTCCTTTATTAATGAGGAATGCACCCAAAAAGGGATCCTTGTCCCTTCTCAATGAAAGCTTGTGAGAGCAGGAGTCAAGCTGCCTATTAAGCAGGAAGGGAAGTTCTCTTAATAAAATACTTGCAAAGCAGCCACCTGGAGATTTGTTTATTAGTTTGCTAAATGTTATAGACGATGCTGTCATACAGTTCTCCTCAGTTTGGGAAAACAGTATAATTTAAAAAAAAAAGGAAAAATCTATTTCCTTATTCTAGTTTGTTGGTACTATTGTTTGAAACATGCTAGTGCTGATTATTAGAGCTGCTTGTTCTAAGAAAAAGATTTTTTTCTTTCCTCTCTAAAATGAGTTATCTAACAAGTAGCTCAAGTATGCAGGTACTTGCACAGTTATTCTGTATGTCTAATAAAAATGTGCATGTTAATGTATCTTCTCAGAAATTCAGTCTTTAACCTGCTGTTAAATATCTCTTTTGGGGGGTGGTTCTGGAAAGAAACTAGAATTTTTCATCAAATCCTAGTTATCACTTTCTGCTCCTGGCTTCTGAAAAGGAAAACATTCTTCATAGTACCTGGAGGTTTTTAACTAGTGTTCACACTTTTTTTTTTTTTTTTGGTGCTAGGTGGTTTTAGACTATGAACTCCTTAGTGAATGAGGTTCAGAGATGTGAGTAGCTGTTTGTGATGGTTGATAATTTTTAAAGAAATACAGCTGGGGACAAGTTTTGGGCTTGCAGCCAGTTTAGCTTTCCCAGTTGTCTCCTTTCACTTTGTCTGCTTTGTGCCAGCTCTAAGAATTTAAGTTTTTGCCTTGTGTATATTAAGCTGTATTTTAGTATGGAGCATTTTGAGGGTGTTAGTTGACCTAACAGACCTTTGAGGGAGTGTTTTCTCTCCCGTCTGATTTGAGTGACCTGTGAAAGGATTGCTGTAGTGGGCTTCACAATGTGCTGAGGAGGAGAAAAGATCAGATTCTTAGATAAAAGTTAATTTCCATTAGATCCTAAGAATAACACAAAAAATAATCTGAGCCTTAAGAAACTCTCTACGTAGACAGAAGTAGTTGTTACTTTTCTCCTTGTAGAAAATACATTTAAATGTTATAAAACTGACATGAGCTTTTGAGCAAATACAGATAGACTTGAGCATCTCAACTGTTTTTTTTTTTTTTTTAGGCCATCATGACTGCACAACCTATTTCCAAAGAGTAATAAGCTGTCTCATTTGGGTATTGATGTTTAAAAGCTTAAAATGTAAATTCCAAAAAGGTGCTGTTTGATTCTTGAGATGGGGGGTGGTGTTGTGTGTGTTTTTATTTTGCTCTATACAAGTACTGAGGCTTTTAGCTTAAAGCATAAATTTTTCTTTCCTCTCTCAGTTTAAGAAATAATTTCCATACAGGAAAAATTCTAGGTATTCCACATACTTTTAGTTTATCAAATAAACCGTTACAAATTACAGTAAACTTGCATATTGTTATATCTTTGGGTTATTATCAGTAAGAAATTGTATGTATATTTAAAATATTCTACTAGTCAGTAATAGTTATTGTGTCTAGTTGTTGCTTCCCAGAAGGCAGAATCTCTTTATTCCATATGGTGTTCAGTAAATCTTAGCTTTCTGTAATCTTTAAGAAAACATATATTTTTAATGTTAGGTCTGTCCCCTTTCCAAACTGAAAGCCTGCTACTCTGAGTGGAGAGCTGTCTCTGAATGTTCTTCTTGCTGGTGTCTCTTCCAGATCCAAACAGCTTTGACTCCTGTCAGAGATTAATCCTTCTTGTTGACCTGTACCATCAGCACCTTACAAAAATGCCACCTCTTAGATTTTATCTTTATAAGAGTCAAGCTGCCTTGGATATTGCTTGGAAAATACTGCAGGGTTTCTTACCATAATAATTAAAATATAATACAGTATTTATTAAAGTCTCATTTGTGTTAGTAGTAGATGAGTTTGCTTATTTTAATATCAGGGTTTTTAACATTAAACATAAAATGGAGTTGCTGTATACATGCCTCCTGTTTCTTTTGGGTTTTTTTGTTTTTTAAGTCCACTTTGGAGAAGTGGAACTTCACAGTGAAAGACCACCAAAATGCTCTTGCTTTTAGGACATGTTGGATCTGGGCTCAGTGAACTTTACATGTCACCTTTCTCAGTTTTTGAGTTGTTTGGTTTTGTTTGATTTTGTTTTGGGTTTTTTTTTGAGGTGGTATTCTTAGCTGGTGGCTTTCTCTTTGGAGAGATATTCAGATGGCTCTCAAAAGAAAATGGTCTCCATTTCAAAAGCAACCTGCCATCCATAATTTAAGCTAACCCTTAAATGCTGCCCTGAATTAGTGGGAAAGCTTCTACTGGTGTGAGAAACCTTTGCTCTGAGATACGGCATATCTTTCAGGTTTGGTACTGTATCTGCTTTTAAGTGTCAGCCACTTGTTGGGAGTGTTTGCAAGGATGCTTGCAAATGCAAGGATGAGTGTCAGTCACACTATTGATACATACATTTATTTAACAGCTCACTCCCAGAGACTTTGCTGCTTAAAGAAAAATGGTGGGTGGGTGTGTTCTCCTCGTTTTTTGGGTTGACAATTTGTCATGGAGGTGTTCGTGTTTTTGCAGTTATTATATGTGCAAATACAGAACTCCTGCCTTGTATTTCTGTTCTGTAAGTTATTTTGCCTTTATTGCTCTCTCTTGTGTGTACCTTCCTTTTCTACTCCCTTAAACTTGTGTCATCTTTTCTTCTCGGTTGCAATTTTAAGCTAATCCAGCAGTGAGGTAGTTGGAGCTGTCATCTCACAGGTTGGCAGTATGCCTTATCCATGTTTTGCCAAATATATGGCAAAATTCACTCTACCCAAAGCAACTCAGCTGTATCAGTTCACATTTTAGTTGTATTTCTCAGATTTTCTTCTAATTACGAAGCTGAACAGTGTTGGGATTTTTTTTGTCTTAGTAGTTTATTATTTCATTCTGAAATTGCACCAGTTCTACTTAAGAACACTGTATGATGAACTCTTGTTACTGTTGAGATTTGTTTGATAGGCAAGATGAATCATCACTTCATTCAAATAGGTTCAATATGGGTTAACTTTTGTTTTTCAGAGGTGTTCTTCTAGGACCTACTCCCAAGCTGATACGGATTTCTCTGTTTTAGAACTAGTTGGTTATGTTTCTCACCATTTTCTTCCCCCAGTCTGCAGGAACAATTTCAATGCTGTGTCTGTTTGGGAATACCTGCCACTCCCAGCATTTTGCCTCTCTTGACTACAAATCTTTTTGTTCCCCTGCCCCGTTTTGGGAAGATACGGAAAAACAGTACAAAAAAAGTGAAATTGCAGTGTTAAAACTGATTAAACCCTACAGATTAGTGTATGAGCTTCCTTCCTTGAACCCCCCTTTTTTTCTGATAAGAGTGTATTTGGGGGGTTTAAATACTTTAAAAAAAAAAAAAAGCTTTTATCAGCCTTACTGTCTTCACAACAGTTGTTAATATTTAAGATGACTCTTGGAAATATTATCTGAACACATGTAAGGTAGAAGTGAAACCACATGCATGTGTTTTTGTAAAGATGATGGTGCGGACATGATAAACTTTCTCTAGAAGTGATCTATATTTTTGCTTGTTTTTTTTTTAATAAACTATTTTGACAGTCCTTTGTCACTTTTCTGTAACTTACAATGTCTTCATGAAACAAAAAAAAATTAATTGTATAGTTAATTGTGAACCCTTTAATATACACACTTAAAAGTACACACTTCCGTAGCATTTGTGGAAATGCAAGACAGTCTTGATTATAGCAGTTGACAGGGCAGCAGATCAATTTTATTTTTCTTTCCCTCCTGGAAGTATTTGTGCTTACTGGTCTTTTGTGGGTGTTAAACCTTGTAGTGTTATGGTTTAGGTTTCATGAGCTGTTTTGAACTATCAGATGAGATACTTAATTTAAATTTAGGTCTTGAGCTGTCACAAAGTTTTTAATTTTCAATAAACGTGATTGTGTTTGAAATTATTTTATCTTACTATACAATATAATTGGTGTAAAATATTCAGGTAAATGTTTATTTGAGAGCAGACAGCTTAATTTAATCTCTTAAAAACTGCAAATATATTGACTTGGTTAAAACTGTGAGAGTGTCTGGCAGTAGTTTCAGCAGGTGTTAGTATGAGGATATTAATATTACACAGCCACACTCCCCCAAATTTGTTTATTGACTTTTATACTTCTACCAGCAACGAATGTAACTATAATGCCTTTTATTTATGTTCTTAGATGCAGTAGCTGATACTGTTATGCTTCAAAACAGTTTTTTTCCAAATATTTTGGAGGCACTGAGGTTCTGTATTTTTAAAACTGATTTTTCTGCTTTAAAGCAGGCATATGTCTGTTATGTGAGTGTTTTTTAGCAGAGGATTTTCAAAATACGGCTCTTGGAGTTCTCAGTCTGTATTATGAGTGTTGTCGTGTTGCTTGCTCAGGGAAGGGTAACGTACAGTCTTCAGGAAATACTACTTTCTGAGAAGTATTTGGCTGAAAGCTAGCACTGTAGCTGGTTTAGTCTGTTCAGAGCTTACAACAGAGCATTTAGAAGGCTAAAAAGCACCGAGGCTACCTCTGTAACAGATCACTTAAGACTTTCAGGTTTCCTGATAGTGTTTCACTTAACAGTAACTACACAGGCTACATTTGGAAAAATATTATCAGTTGTTACTTGTTCCTGAATTGCTAGAAATCTATGCAGAAGCTGGTCAGCCCCTCAGAAGTGTGACAAAAAAGCTGGTGAGAAGGAAGTCGTCTAACTGACCTGGCTCTCGTTATCCTTCTACAGCCAGCAAATTACCTGTGCCCAATTAGAAGGTTCATGGCAGGGCCAGGCCGGAGGCTCTCTGTTCCCGAAGCACGTTCCTTCCCATGAGCCGCTCTCACAGTACATGAGCCGCTGTCACGATATGTTCCATGTGCAGCTCCACATGGACTGGTGCCTCCAGGCCGGCACTGCTCGGCAGTGATGGGCACCTTGACACGCGTGTGCCCTGAGCACCCTTCTGCTTCCCAAGCGCTGTGTGGATTCGTGCTTTCCCCTGGTGCCCTTCTCTCATCTTGCCGCTCGGGTGGAAAAAAGGAAGATTTTAATTCTTCTGATACCTGCTGTGAATCTGAGTGAATGTGTGCATATCCCTTAATGTCATCTGTGCTAGAAAAATTATTTTCGAGCGGGACTCCTGCCATCCTCCTAAATCCATTGCAAGAAAATGAATACATTTCTTTTCTGCTTAGCCAGTCCTTCAGTGTTTCAGCCAAACTGACCTTTACTTCCATTTTCCCCCACAGGCTTCTGTCTTCTCTTTCCAGCAGTAATACATTTTGTCCTTAGTGGCCTCCATGGGTTTACTTCTAAGGACCTGATTGGGGTTTGTCTCTGCCCTTTTCATTGCTTACCAAGGGATCAAAATTCTGTGCTTTGATTTTTATTTTTCTTTTTTTTTGCTGTTTTCTTTGCTTATGCTTTTGCTGTGTTTCATGTGGTAATTTTGAGCTATTGTACTGACCATCCAGAACAGGGGGAAAAACCCAGCCATTCTGACAGTCATTTTGTCTTCAATGCAAAACAGGGGAATGGACTTAAGACAAGACACTCAAAATCCCTGAGTAGCATGCTTCTGGGGGATATTGGCAACAGAAATCATAATTACTGTATTAGATTTTAAATAGAAATAAGAGGTGTAAAGTAGATACATGCTGCAGAGTATGTTTGGGTGTTCTGCTAGGAGAGTGCCTTGCCTGCTGGTGGTAGCTGCCTGAATTCCTCTTGGCGGGGCCCACTTCAGACCTGCAGCTCCTTTTCAGCTCTCGTGTGCGACGGAAGGCTGGGACCTCTCCTGTAGCAGCTTCTCTCTTACTCCTGCTGATACCTTGTTAAATTGGTAGGGTGTTTTCGATCAGAGATGAAAAGAAACGGGTAAAATTAGGCAACTGAATCGTGAGTATGCAGTGGGTTTGCTCTGGGCTCAGTAACCACCAGCAGGCATACGATGCCGACATTGGGCCAGACACTCATTCACAGGAAGATGCACTGCAGTGCATCAATGTCCTTTAGGTTTTTTGCATAATGCATAAGTACTTAGCCTTCACAGGTAGAGAAGCGCCCAGATGCTAGTGAGGTGTGTCATGTAAGTAGCAGACAGGGAGAGGGAGAGGGAGTTAGCTTCTAGCTGAAGTTATGGAGGTTGCTCTGTTTTAAAAAGTGGTGGTCTTTTGGTAGAAGTTTCACAGTTCACTTCTGTCCTTAAACCCCTGTGCTGTTGCTGCAAAGGGGGTGGTGGTTTTTCCCAGGTATGTGGTCTTGTCCCCTCCTTGTGGCTGTGCTGAGCTGGACCAGCTGCTGGGCTGGCCGAAGGCTAATCATGGAGGTACTTCCTGCAGGGTTAGTTTTCAGGTGGATTAATGAACTGATGACACTCTCCTAGATTGCCCTGAGCTGACTGTGTGAAGTTGCACATATACCAGCAGCTAGCTTCGTCTTTTTACTAGCTTCTGTCCCCTATTCAGATGTCCTGGCAGTGTTGTGATCTGTCTATGATACGTGGCAAGGTTTGCAATTTATAAATATCTCCTAAGGTAGAGAAAAAATTGGGACCAGAAAAGAGCAGGAGGACACTGAAACAGCTTTTTCTTCAGAATTTTGTTGGTTAGCTGTCGCTGATGTAGCAGCTTGGGCTGTGATGGCATGCATAATCCTATATAAATGCAGTGTTTTGTAATTTATGTCAAAAAAAAACAAAACAAAAAAACTCTTGGGAAAATTGTGAGATTAAGGTCTTGAAATGTAAGGGAATCTTTGGAACTTTTAAAAACTGCTTTTCTTTGTGTTTTAAACAGATTGGTTTAATATTTGAAGCGTTAGGGGGGTTTTATGGTGGGATTTTTTTTTTACATCAGTCTCTTTCACCCTAATACGTACAGGAAAACTGCTTACTCTACAGTATTGCTTTTCTGGCTATTACTTTTACATCATGTTTTACCCAGTTTAAAAACAAAAAAGCAGTTAAAAAGGAAGTCCAAAATTCTTTTCTCACAGTTAGGCATCTGCAGAAAACATACTTAAGTGGAGCTGGGCGGTTCTAGACGGTTTTTGTTCTGTCCTTTTTAAAATACTTGTAACTCCATTATGTGATGCTAGTCATAGGGCATGAAGTGATAAGTAATTATTCCTTGCTTGTTTCAAGTATGTTACATAAATATATGAACACGGAAAATTGAAACTAATGAATCAAAAACTTTTAAAATTATACTCATCACACTTTCTGCACTTTTTTAAAGGGCAGGGAGAGAATATATTCTTACTTTTCTAAGTATAATTTAGGCAAACAATGTATGTATTTAAAGCTACCTCCATTTTACAGAAGGATTTGTATGCTGGCCTGGGCTATTGCTGAAACGTTTGGGGAAAATTCTGCCTCGAGTTTTGTACTAAATGCCGTGTTTACTAAAGGATTTCTTGATAACATCTGGTTAATAATTGAAACTCCAGTGTTCCTCGTTATGCTGATAGTGTTAGGTGAAAAATTTGAGGTAATGAGGTGATGGAATTAGCACAGTGAATTATGTGCTTGCAGAGAAACTGAAAGCCTGGGGTTTTTGTTTCTTCGTTGGTTTTTTTTAAGCAGCTTTTGGTATAGCTGCTATGTACATATGGAGAACATAAGTTAATTCATGTGTACTTTCTCATGTAATTTTATGTATGCTGTGTATATTCTGATTTTTCACTAGAAGTTAGCTGTGCTCTAGCACTTCCTCCCCACCCTCCTGACTGGATGTATTTATCTGAAAATTTCTATAGTATTTTTCTGGTATAAAACAAAACTACAATTCTAACTAGCAAATCTCCTTTTTTTTGTTGACAGATGATGATGTACCTGCAGATATGGTTGCAGAAGAATCAGGTCCTGGTGCACAAAATAGTCCATACCAACTTCGCAGAAAAACTCTTCTACCTAAAAGAACAGCTTGTCCTACAAAGAGCAGTATGGAGGTAACTTTTGTTTGTTTTTAATTGTAAAGTAAATCTTATGTTTCAAGACTAGGAGCTAATTAGTACTTTTCATAAGTTACCTAATGACTGAACTAATTCTTATTTATTTCATTAAAGGGTGCCTCCACTTCAGCTACTGAAAACTTTGGTCACCGAGCTAAACGTGCTAGAGTATCTGGAAAATCCCAGGATTTATCAGGTAATAACTTTTTATACAAAAAAGGGGGTGGGGGAGAAGGGGTGGAGGCACTCTGACTTCACACACACACACACACCCCCACACCACCCCTGAACTTAATTTTCCTGTCTGTTCTCCAACTAAGAAACAGTAGTGAAAAAACAACTACAAACTTGTTCTGAACTTCAAATTTGGAGGCATGATTTTAATCTGATTTTTAGCATCTGGTCCTTTAGTCTGCCTGCTTCACTGCAGGCATGTTGGTTTGGGTTTTTTTGGTTTTGCTTGTTTTTTATTCTCCTCAAAGTGCTGTGTAGTTGTATCCAAGCTACTGTTAGAAGCAGTAATGCTCCAATGGTGCAGCATTCTGACTAGGTTTATTTACCATTTCTTATATTGACGTATTGTTCCAGTATATTGTTTAGAGGTAGTTTTGGTATGTTGTTATAGCACTTCACTGTGGAGAGAGGGAGAGTTTGTGTGTGTTTACAAATGAAAAACACACATATACCTACATACATATGTGTACATTATATGTACATGTATTTCACATATACAGTATATGAACACTGTATAATACACATGCAATACATGTGTATATAATTATATTGTGTGTAATGAGTGTGTTTTTTATTTGTGTGCACACACATACTGTTTTTTCTATATGTGTGCACACATACACATATATAGGCACACATATCCTACTTGTTCTTTTTTCTACATCATTTTTCAGTCTCTCTACTTCTACCCCTTTTTGTCTCCTGACACACTCTTTAGTTCCCGGAGATCTGCTGTCACTTCTCCCTGGAAAAACAACACCAACGCTTGCCAGCTCCCATTGATGTGGTTTCTGTTGCTTTTCTTGTTTGTTTTTTTTGGTGGTGGGTTGTTTTTTTGTTTTTTTTTTTAGTCCATGTCTCCCTTAACATTGTGAATTAACACTGAGCAGCTGGCACAAGGCTTTGGTCCGTTTTCGTTCCTTCTGTTGAAGTCTGCTCTTTCTGGCTTCTCACCTTCTCCAGTGTAGATTTTATCTTTGAAGCCCTCTGTCTCTTTCTCCCTCTGTTTTATCCCCCCCACCACCCCTTTGATTAACTCTTTTAATTTCAGCAACTGTTTCAGAATCATTTAGCCTCAGATTTATATCCTTGAAATAGCTAGAACCAACTGAACATCAACCTGTGTCATTCTACTTCCAGTTTCATTTCCCGATTTGATATCTGAAGCCTTGTGCAAAGCTGTCTTGTCATAGACTCTGTTTCTCTTGCCAGTTCTTAGTTTTTCTTCAAGGTCATTCACTTTCGATGTGTTCTCCATTATGCTTTTACTTGCCTCCTTGCTTTAGTGAAGGTGTGTAACTTTACTCGAGTCCTGTGGTAAAAATTACAGCATGAATGACACTAATTTCCAAAGGAATTCTCCACACTTCTGCTGCGCATTCCTTTTGTTACATTCTTGAGCTCATGTGGGGAAAGTATGGGGATTGTGGAGACTTCTCCAGCATGGAATTACCAGAAGAATTGTAAATAATGATTTTATAATTGTGCTTTTAAGATTGTATTCAAACCAGTCGCAATCTAACAAGGGACTGTCCTTCTCAACCCATTTTCTACTAATCTTCTTTCCCAGTACAAATGACAGGGTTTTTTTATTTTCCCCATTAAGATTTTGAGGTATTCCTCTAAACTTGTACAAGTACTGATTCTGGTGAGATTATTTTTTTTCCTGATTTTTGTTAGCATAGATAATGATAGCTGTTGTGACTGAGTTGTAAGCATGAGACTTTCTGGATTATCTTCAGTGGAGATTGTATATTGTCATCTGGAACATATAGCTGTTTATTTTAGAACTGTAGATGAAATGAAGGCGTGGGACTAAAACATAGGAAAATGTCTTGGTGGAGAACCGTTCATTCTTGTATGGACTCTGAGTTGAGGAAAATCTGGCAGAAATGAAGGGAGGAATGCCAGTCTATTAGAGTTTCCAACTGGAGTGGAGCCAGTAGTTGGAAAAACAGAAGACTATTCCTTATTTTAATACTGATTTCAGAATTAGTGCTGCTGAGAGAGAGTTGCTATTTCAAATTGTAAAGGGGGGAAAAAAAAAAAATCAGTCTCGGATACTGTCAAGAAGAACACTTTAGATATTTGAAATATTGACATGTTTTTTCTGTTACTTACAACCCTGTCCTCCAGTGGTCTCTGCAGTGGACAATGAGTTCTTCAATCCTGAGACAGAAAGACTAATGAATATACAAGAGTCTTGATGAGAAAGCAGCACATTATAGAAAATATGTAAATAATTTTTCACTTATAAGAGTTTAAGTAGAATACGAAAAATGAAGAAACCAAAAATGTAGATAAGAAAAAGGTATGATGGAGCTGTGCTGCTTAAATCACAAATGACTGGTGAACCTACAAATTCAGCATTTGTTTGACATCTGTAGAAAACATTTACAGCTTTTAGATCTTATTGATCCAAATATTTGTATCATATGCTAAGATAATATTTATTGATTTACAGAAAGATTTAAATTCAGTATATTAAGACTGTTTCCTTATGTTACCTCAACTGTAAATGTATGCTTCTGCTTACGGAGATATTTCAGTCTTCAGTACCACTTGTTTCATCATGTCATTTTAACCCAGGGTTTTAATCATTTGACATACTTGTCCTTTTTGTTTATTACTGCGTAGGTTTTTTCCTCTTTTGCTTTAAGATCGCTACATTTGCATATCTGTTTTATACTGGGCAGTTCTTGCTGACTTTTAACCATCTTTGGAAGACTTCAGAGACAAGTAATTTCTTTTTCACTGAACTATGGAGTTGCAGTAGACACTGAGACTCTAGGTTACTAGATCTCTCGTTGATTGTTCCGTACATTAAGTACATGCACAGAACTTACTGCCTTTTTAAATTTATTTTTGACTTTTCCTATTGATTTTATAAGATCTTTTTCCAAGAACACTGCATGGTATGTTTTCTGACATATTTCTACTTCTTAACAAGAAAATATTTGAACTAAATGCCTCTTACGGAACAAAAGCTATGTGTCTCCATCTTCTCCACTAAAATGGACAAAAAAGGTATCCATACAAGACGTAATTTACAATTTGGGATTCATGGGATAGCATTCTTGGTCTTTGTACAAAGAAGGTAATTCACTTTCAGGCAGCTTTCCCTGCCCTTTGTCTTGGTATTACTATACTAGTTTCCATCTAATAAATGATCAAAATTGAAACTGAATTAGCTTCACGCATATCCTGTGGAAACCAAATGACATAACCGGCTGTGTTTCTAATTTTCAGTTGTCTAGTATATTAACACTATTAACACTTCATTAAAATCATAAATAGTTCAACTGTCAACTTATGTTGGGCAAAGATAAAGATTGGTGATGGCCTCTTGCACTTTGTTTTTATTCTTGTCTATTTTTAACACTTATTTGGAAAACTCATTTTTTTTCTTAAGAGTATGCATTTTGTACTTAACCTTCACTTTGTCAATAGGCATAAAACTGTCAGAAGTAGCAGCACATGTATGTTTCTGATTTGGTGGCCAGACAAACCTTTAAAACTATTTCGGCTTATTTTTGTAGACTGGGTGGAAGAACATACTGAACGCATCCTTGCTTTGACAGATTACTGAAAGATACCCAAAATGTGAAGTGTGAATTTGTAAAACACAAAAGCATGGAGTTCTCCCTTAGACCCAGAGGATATTTAAGTCTTCACGTTAAGAGGCGAATTGGCCTTTTCAAATTATAGTGGAGAATTCCACCTAGTAACCACTATATCAGTGGTTTGAGTGGAGAAATCTTAAATCAACCCCTTCTTCTTAATTGAGCAGAAGGGCAATTTAAATTAAATCTCTCACTTCTACAGGATTTTGGATAAAGGTGGGTGAGGATAGTAAACACCTGTAAAATCATCATCTTCGTTTTGCAAGCAGTGCCTGAGTTTCCAAGTAAATACAACTTGAAAAATTGCAGGGGGTGGGGGTGCTTATTGTGGCTTTTTTTTTTATTGCAAGAAGGTTTTTTTCACACTTTTTCAAAGTTGATCCCTGCCCCTTGCAGTAAGGAAATGCATCTGGATTTCAATTTTCATTTTGAGATAGGGCCTAGGGAGGAAAATGGGAGTAGGAACTGTTGAGCAATGGGAGGCACTACACTAGTGAACTTCGCTCTTCAATAATAAATTAATCAAGGTCCTAACATATATAAACTTAAAGGAAGAAAAAAAGCCTCCAGGTTGTTGAGGTAAGTAACTGATTGTCTTGGGAAGAAGATCAAATTGTGTGCCTCAGGGATTTGTGTGTTAAAAGGAGAAGACAGGTCGCGGAAGGCTTGTGAGGATTTACAGTCTTCTACTGTCTTACAAGCTGAAATGCGATGTTGTGAATGCAAGGCAGTATCTCCACATCTAACTGGAAAGCTACCAGAAAAAGATGAATTCAGAAGCAATGTCCAATTATCCTGTGATGCATTTCAAGGGTAATTAGGACTGTAGAATGAATTGTTGCTGCGTGTTTGACACAGGAAAGAACCTTTATCTCCAGTGGTAAAGGTCCTTTTTAAAGGATTGTGCATGTAACACTTTTGGTGACGCCCAACCATGCTCACCTTATGGACTGCTGGAATATGCTTCCCAGACTTTGGGCTCCCCAAGTGTCTCTTGAGCATACAGCCTTTCCAGACTACTTGCTTCTTATTAGATTTGCTAACTTACTGGTTTCAGCCTGGCTTGTAAGCTTTTTGTTTTGTTTTTTGAATAAAAATAATTTTTTAATCTGGCTTTAATAATACTGCTGCTGAAGGGAACTGTCTTGGCCAGCTTCTGGACATTCATTCCTGTCTCCTTCCTTGTGTCCATGCTAGCACTTCTGTAGCTTGCAATGAACTACAATGAGGAGCTGATCCATAAAAAAAATTAGTTTGGAGGAGGATGGGTAAGGATGAGGAAAAAAAAATTCTGGTTTATTCTGTCCATGATCAGTACTACCAACCTAAAGGATACTTTGGGAGCAAATAGCTATGTGCATGTGGAATGGTGAGACTCATCCCTTTTGTACAGCATAGATTTTTGTTGGATTAAAGAGGCATGTACCTATAGCTTATGACTAAGCTGTGTTACTGTGGAGAGCAGCCATCAGTCAATGGGATAAATGCCCTCCTAGCATCTTAGAGGAAATCAGTATTTGTGAATCACCAAGGTGACATTCATACAATGGTGCAACAAGGAACAGGTTCAGGGAAAATCACTGCAAAGTCAGTAATATTTCAGAATTTCTACTAACTGGTCTGACCGCAGATGTAAGCATGATACCCTGGAAAAACAGCTTTAATCAGTTCTCTCGTAGTAGACAGGTTCTGGTGATGTGGTCTGTAGACCACAGTTTAGCATCTTCGTAAAAGTCACAGTTCTGGTCCTTGCAGTTCACATCTTCTCTCTCTTCTAGCTGGAAATAACGTAGTTATTTGTGCTGCTTTGCCCAGGGGGTTATCTTTTTCTTTTTTTTTTTTTTTCCCCCTTCCTTGTGTGTGGAATCTCACATGGAAACTATTTTTCAGAATGTTATTCCCTCAAATTTAGCAGGTCATCTTTCTGAGGGTCACTTCAGTAGTCTTCGTGTAGTGGCCAAAATCACAATCCTATTGCTCCCTAGGTTCAGATGTTCTAGGAAAAAATGAGTAATGCAAGGGGCATTACATGGATGTAATTGCATTATGAATGTAGTAGCAGCTTTTAATGCCTTGCATACAAATCCTCTACACTTTGGAAGCTGTTCTGTACGGTTCTACCTGAGAATAACCAAACAAGAGACCTGTGCAAACAGAACTCCCCTGCTGTGAGGATACCTGCCTCAGAAGGGTCTCGTGAGAACACAAACCACCGGTGCGGGTTTCCTGTATGAACTGTGGTATGTAGAGTGCGCATGTGCCCAAGAGCAGAGGGTTAATAAAGCGCACTCATGTCTCCACACAATGATATGGAAACACCACTTTCTCAAACCTCTCTCAAGAAATACAACATCTGGCAAGGCTAACACTACTTCTGGCTTAGATTTTTCATTTTAAAAGAAAGAGCATAAATGGGAGTAAGTGGAAGGAGGAGACTTTGGAATAATTGCTGGCTACTGGTTTCCTGCATCCCAGACACCCTTTTTCCTAATGTGTTCATTGTGGGAGAACAAGGAAGTTTTACTAGTCGTTTTTCCAGACAGTGACTATTTCTGAGTAAATTCTTCTGTGTTTGAAAACATTTGCAGAGATTTTGACTTTGGGACTGGATTATTATTATATGGATAATGTGGGTTAATTGAACCACAATGAAGCTAATAGCAGTGAGGAGCCAGTATATCTGGAACATACACAGTAGCCTACTTAACGTCTGCAGTTGTATGCAGACTGATTCTTCCAATAGAAAAGGTGAACTAAAAAGTTTTGAAAGAGGACTTGACGTCTATAACTTCTACCTGACTCCAGAGTCAACCATTTACCTCTTTTTTTGCCTTTAGATTTAGATGAAATGTACTTCCAAAAAAAAAAAAAAGGCTGCTTTGAGATCATTGGCATTTTAAATGGGAATCTTTCAAATGGCAAGCTGGTGATCTATTTTGGTCAGAACTTGGGCTGGTTAAATATGTCAATAATCTTACATAGATTACTGTTTAATAGCAGCACCTGCAGAACAGTATCTTCAGGAGAAGTTGCCAGATGAAGTGGTTCTAAAGATCTTCTCCTACCTGCTGGAGCAGGATCTCTGTAGAGCAGCTTGTGTGTGTAAACGCTTCAGTGAGCTGGCTAATGATCCAATTTTGTGGTAAGTGAAAAGCTATTCCTCATTATCGTGAGAAATATTAGATGTGCTGCACGAGATGCCAGTACAACAGAAAAATTGAAATGTTGGTCGCAATTAGTTGAATTAAAACCAACTGTATTTTAATATGTCTGGTTTAGTTAAGCATTATTAATTACTTATGAATATCTGATTATATGTGTTAAACAGTAAAACTTTTGATTCTCTAGTAGTGTAGATAGTAGTTAAATAATGGCTGTTTTAAAAAATCAGTGAGGTATTCCTTCAGCAGCCACTCCTTTCCTTCTTCCCCTCTTTAACCTTTTTCGGGCTTCTGTGGGGACTGTGTTACTTGAAGTAAAGAAACAACACACTTCTTAATGTTAGATGCAAGTTTTGTCTAGTGCTAGTTAAATTTTTGGTTTGATTTTTGTTTGTTTTATGTAATGGTTGGATACTTGGGCTGTATCTAAATTTGTAAATTTTATAAACAACATGTTTCTTAGGCTGTTTTTTTTTTTTTTTTAAATAAAGATTAAGGCTAAAATAAAAAGAACAAAATTTTGAGAATAACATCACAAAAATGCCTCCTACCCCCCCCCGGCTCCTAAAGACAATTTTGGGGATGTCTTGTCAGACAATTTACAACTTCTGAGATTCAGTGGCATCCTGTAAGTCTGGGCTTAATATCAGCAGGCTCAGACACTGCAATTATTTGTATTCTGGCATTAATCAAAAGAATCCAATTGTTGTGTGCTTCGTGTGCTATTTTCTTTTTAAGCCACTGTAATCTGTCCACTGATGAACTCTTCTTGAAATACAGTGCATCATTTGTTCTCTGTGAATGCTTTTTTTTTTTTCAGCCTTTTTTTGGGAAGGAGAGGAAGAGGTGGTGGCACACTTTGTCTTAAGTTTTTTGTTATTCTTATGCTACTAGCTTTTGTAAGTGTTAAAGCAATGCTGTAGTTAATATATAATTAGACTCTGATTCCACAAACAGTGTAACTAACTGCTTAAATTTCTTCATGGAAATTACACGTTGAGAACTCTTTCACTTGGATCGTGAAACACATGTCAAAATTTTTCTTAAACACAGAAGTCAGTCCAACAGAAAAATTGCTTTGGAAGTGTTTTAAAGTGGTTGGTACTGATCTTGGTCAAATTCACTGTCACAGACTGGCAAATGCTGTTGGGGAAAAAAAACAGTTTTTAACATTTGGTGTGTTATGTTAAAATGGAAGAGTAATCAGAAACACATTAATTTTCTTTTCTGCTTGACACTTCTGCTCAGGAAAAGATTGTATATGGAAGTATTTGAGTACACTCGTCCAATGATGCATCCTGAACCTGGTAAATTTTATCAGATTAATCCAGAAGAATATGAACATCCAAATCCCTGGAAAGAAAGCTTTCAGCAACTGGTAACAGTAGTATTCATTTATATTCCAATTTAAAGATGATTTATGAAAGTAAAAACCCCGGCTTCTGAAATGTGGCTGACAATAGTAATTATTTTGGTTTTAGACTTTAAGTAAGATGATGGGACTGAGGAGGTGGGGAGAGATCCTTGTATTGTGTTATGCAATAGGGGGATATCTGAAGTTATTTCCTGTTTTGAGGCACACTTCAGGGAGACGCGTCATGGTGAAGTGGAGTGCTTGAGCATTCAGCTCTTCTATCTTGGGTTTTCCTCATGTTTTGCATCACTGAAATTCTGTGGAAGAGATTGTCATGGTCTGTGGCTTGCAAATAAACTTCAAATATTGCTGTTGCCATACATTATTAAACCACTGTGCATGCTGGTTATCAGATTCGTGTGCATCTTCCTCTAGTGAACCAAACCGTATATTGATAATATCACTTGGAGCTAAACAAGTTACGTTTAAGACGTGATTGAACCTCTAATCCAAAGTGTCAAAGGTATTGTAAGAATGGCTGGGCATGATATTTGAAAAACATGAGTAAGGGAAATAAATACCAAGGTGAGTGTATTATACGATGCTGTGTGTAATTGGTTAACGAAATTCTGAAGCTTGTTGAGGACAAATACTTGAGTTGGCTTCTTTGTTCAGTACTCAATCAAAAGTGAAGGTATAGGATTCTTTTTTCCTCACCGTATAAATGCAGTTTGTTTTGTGGCAAGCTGCTAGAAAATCAAAAGATGGAAATTATACCTTATCCACTCCATAACAGATGTTCTATGAAGCTTTTCAGTCACTTCAGAGGCTTCTGGCTGTGTAAGTAAGTTAGCCTCATGGTTTAGTTGATCACTCTCTTGGACTCAGACTTTTTTTGGCGTTGCCATTTCAAACTGGGTGCCTAATATGGGAGGTCAGAATATGATCCTTAGTTCCTGGAACAAACTGATATCAGCAAATGGCTTGTTAAGTAGGGGATTAGTAGATCTCTTGTCTGTGCATTCAGATCCACCTATCTGCAAGCTTATCATAAACTATTTTCCTTGTTTCAGTACAAAGGAGCACATGTAAAGCCAGGTTTTGCTGAACACTTCTACAGTAATCCTGCAAGATACAAAGGAAGAGAAAATATGTTGGTATGTTTCTAAAGTAGTTATTAAGAATATTTATATATCTTTGCATGGATATTTCTCTCTAAACTTGTCCCTTTTCTTCTAGTATTATGACACCATTGAGGATGCTCTTGGTGGAGTTCAAGAAGCTCATTTTGATGGACTTATCTTTGTTCACTCTGGTATATATACTGATGAATGGATATATATAGAATCTCCAATCACCATGATCGGTGCAGGTATTTAAACTGAGAGCATCTTTGTTTCAAAGTATGACTTGTATTAATTACCACCTTAGTTACAAAGATATTCTGGTATATTAAATATCCAGTATAAATGCCCGTCTTTCTTCATCAGCCTAGTAAATAAGTATTTTCTGTACAAGTGTCACTAGCTAAAAAGTAGCTGATGCTTCAGACTGAAGTACCATTGTCTGCTTGTTAGTTCTTGGAATAACTTATTTATCTTTTTATTTCATTAGGAGAAAAAAAATTGAATTTGTCAGAAAGTATACTCAGTTACATGACTGCAGCTGAAATTTTCAGGTGGTTCTTATGAAATTTGTTTATATATAACCTATCTCCAGAGTAGAATCCAGCAGTGGGAGCAAGCCCAAATTAGTATCTGTCCCATTTTCTTCAGCATCGTAATTCCATCTCGAGGAAGGAAATGAGAGCATCCAGCAGAAAGATTCTGAGACCGGAGGTTCTTTCTCTGTTCGTCTCCCAACTGTTCCTCTAAAGGAGAACCTTTATGGAGAAGGAAATAAGACTTTCAGAACAGGAAAGGTTTAGGAAGTTAATATAAGATAATACACTTGGCTGCAAATTATGGTGCTTGTGGATCTGTTTGCTTTTCCTGTCCCTACTGTGAGCATGCTAATCCCCAGCAGCACAATAGTGTGGTAAGAATTTAGGCTGTCTTAATGTCTGGTAGAGATCTTGGTTAAGAGGTCTCGGACCTCTTGCTCCTGTGGTGACCCAGAAGTGAATTGCCTGTTGCCTGCTTTTTCTGAGATACTATCTGTCTGGGTTGGTTTTTTTTGTTTGGTTGGGTTTTTTGGGTGGTGGGTTTTTTTTTTTGTTGTGGTGGTGGTGGTGTTCTTCTGTTGTTGTTGGTTTTGTTTGTTTGGTTTTTTTTTTTAAGTCCCTCTTTTCAGGTATCTATCTGTTCTGCATACCAACTGTTTTGTTCTTGAGTGAGCCTATTCTGGCACTTCTCGCCTGGGTTTTGCAGCCTTGGCAGTGAGAATGGTTTTGAGCAATGCAGTCAGATTGTTCCAGTGTTAGTCTTAAAACTTGTCCCTGCAGATCTGCAAGATGCAGCTGCGTTAGTATGTTAGTTTGTCAGTTCATGACTACACTTCTGAAGCTAACATCCTGAACATCCCCACTTACAGTGCTTTGGTTTGTGTTGCAGAGAGGTTTTGGAGCATAAACTGGATTCCTTTTGCATGAGACTAATCTAAGAGACGTGTTCCTGGAATACTCTTACTGCACTCTAGTAGTTGGTCTATGTTCAGTCAGAGGGACCAGACTAGGACTAGTCCAAAGTCACAGTCTCTTCTACCCTCCCTGTCCTGCAACACATGTGATGTGGACGTCTGATCCTCAGCACTATTTCACTCTGTAGTACCATTCCTGTTATGCTGCAGTGCTTGCTAATGCAGACGTGGCCTTAGACAAATAACAAAATACCACCGGCTTCTGTTTCAGATAGGGGATGACAGTAATAGATGCCAGTACAAATACGGCAAGTCACATTCATGAAGTGTTTAAAATCCAGAAGAAACTGGATCAGCACTGTCCTAAGATATAAAATTTCTCCATTACTTCATGAAACTTGAAATGACATCTTTGATACCTGATTAAACTTCTGCATGTTCTCTGGCTCCTTTTCAGTTTTGAAAGACCCTCTGCTTTCCCTTCCACTGAAATTAACCTAAGTTATTCAGAAAAACAGTTATCTTAATTACAGTTCGTTAAAAGCAAGGGATCTGCATTGTGTATTTTTGTAACAGAATAGCTGTCTTGGGGAACAAAACCTCCAAGAGGAATCCAGAAATGCTAGATGTATTTATATTTCAGTTTCTGGCACTGCTGACTCTTCACTTCCTCAGACTTTCTCCACTGAATGGTCAGTGACATTGTAGAGGGAGTCAATTTTCATTTGTCTGGAAAAGAAAACAAATTAAAGTGAACCACTAAGCCTTGGAGAACGACCTCTTTTCTGTTCAGTCTGGCATGCTTTTCAGAATGGTAGGATTAAGGCAGTACCAAATCTCTCCGCAGTTCTACTCAAATTTCTTTAATAGTTTCTTCTGCTGACTTCTGAAGAAGCACGACATTATTAGAAAGGCAGCTTTACATACCTCGAGCTTTCAAGAAGCTTCTGCTTTCTCATATAAGCAAAATATTCTTATAGAATAATGCCTGGTATTCTGGGTTTGTTGTCCTGTTTAATTTTGGGGTTATTTATTTCTTCCCTTAAATCTAGGGGAGGGAGTCAGGTTCAGAAGGAAGCCTTTGGAGGTATTATTGGTACTGTGGCTTATCTGAACTGTCGAGTAAGAAGCAAGAGTAGAGGTTCTGTAAGGAAATTGATGCATCTGGTTCAATGGACAGAAATACCTATGAATTTCTTAAAAGGATTCTATTTTCCAGGTTGGGGAGGGGGTGTCAGATTACTGCAGGAATACAAGCCTTCCATGGAGCGCTCATCTAACTCAAGACATGAAGTCTCTCATCTTAATAGCTGAGTTTCAGCAGTTGTAGAGACATGTGTCCCGATCCGAGAATCTTTACTGAATATGTGTATGTTCTGTATTTTAGGAGATACAGCTTTCATTGTTTCCCTTTATTTTCCATTTGACTTAAATAATGGGCAAGTAAGTGAAAAAGGGATTATTGAAGGATTTTCCGATTGAGAAAAAAATTAGTAAAAACAATAAGAATAATTATTGTAATTTTAAGGGTAGAAAAATCTAAAATGGTAAAGACTCTCATAATTAGGTATTTTTTTTTTACTTTTGAGTGCAAGAGAACTTTCACATGCCTGAACTCTTCTTTAAATAACCGTTCTGCATCTTTGAACTGAAAATTATATTTCAGACTTGTTTAGAGCTGTGTTCTCTGCTGTGGATTTTACAGACTGCAAGATCTAAAAGGGCCTCTGTGTTTTTTGCCTGATACGATTGAACCAGGGTCACAATTATTTCCTGCAGAATCTAGTTATTTTTTTCTATTAATGCACTGAAAAGTGAAATTGTTTTATTCCTTTTGAGGAATAAAAGAATTCTGAGGCAACATCCAGTTAATTTTTAATTCTTTAGGCAGTCCCTTATCATAGGCTTTCTGTTAAATTATTTCTAAATGGTCTCATCTTGGTCCTTAAACTGAGCATGAATTCTGATCCCATGGAACATGACTCCCTTAGACTTCAGCAAATAGGCTTCTTGGGAGCTATGTTTTGCTTGATTATGAAATTAGTGGCCTTTTTCTTTCTTTTATCTTTCTTATACTGGTTTCTCTCTTCTAAAGTGGTCTAAGCCAAAAGCTGAAGTATAGATATTTCTCTGAATAATTCTTTTGCAAAGATTCAGTAGGATGTTGCAGAGAATTTCTTTGATGCGTTTAGAATGAAACCAATGCTTGAGCAAGTCCCCTTCCCTCTTCAGCCTTTTCCTGGGGGTTATCTAAATGAAGTGGTCTTACTAATTGGTATGTTCCATAATGGGCATTCTGGGACCTCCCAGACATAGCGACCTGTAAAGTAACTCATGTGCTGAGAGGAAGGAGATGTCTGTAGAGAAGAGAACATCATCCCAAGTGCATGGCAAACACATCCAAGCACAATTCCACAAACCTGTCTGCTTTGTTTGATAGCATTTCAGAGCATCCAATGTGAAGTGCGATTTTTTTTCCTTGCCCCCCCTCCCTCCCCCCCCCAAGAGAGAACACAATTCTGATATTAATTTATGGCTCTTTTATTTTCTGTTAAGGGCTCCATTTATATTCTGGTTTTGGTTCACCTGCAATACTGTGGTGCCATTCTTTCTCAGATGCTGAAGTATACTGATGGGTGTATGCCAGTACATTTGCACCACGGTGAATATACAGAAATGTTACCAGACCACAGAAAAATATTTTGAGTGATGACACAAGTCCTCATCAAAGCCTCTTTTAGTTGTTATCTAGTACTAAGTGAACAGTGGTATGAAGAAGAGCTAGACTACCTTAAAATATTTGCAGCTCTGCAGTAATGAAAGCAGAGATCTGGCTTTTAGATAGTGAGAACAAGCTGGATAATGATGTAAATGTTGCTTCATTCTGACTAGCACCTTTCTGCCTGAGTGATAAAGAACAGGACATACCACTTGTCTGTACTAGTGTCAACAGACAACAGAAAAAGATCTGCTCATGAGAATTCTGTGCGTAGGCTCTTCAATAAAATACAGAATTTAGGGTAAATATCTGGTCACATTTGAGTGTCTTGAGTTGGAATGGTTTGAAATTGCTATCAGATAACTTATCTGCTCTAATATGTGAAACTTTGATATTTACATTTCTTGTATTGAGGAAGGCTTCTTCTGGCTTGCATATTTAATGTGCAGTTTTGAATCAGACAATCTTGCTTGCTAATGAGTATCATTGACTTCATACCAATGTAAGGCTGTTGTTAACTTGTGCTCCCTCTGCTGGCTGTTGCCATACCAATGTAAACATTTCCTTCCCTTGGATTAAGGATAAAGAATAGAGAAGAGCCTTGCTGTTAACAGGAAATCAAATTGCAGATTATGGGAACTTGCAAATGAACCATTTTGAAACCTTCTGTACATACTTTTAGAAGTATAGTTCAATCTAACCTTATAAGATTTTCTTCCAAAGAATAATGAGGATACCAATTCAAAACTCTGAATCTTACATTTGAGAAGTGTGGGGAGGTCATGAGCAGGTTACTAAGTAGTTGTTTAAATTGGTTCAAATTAGTGATGGAATGTATGTATTTAGCTTTAATAAAAGGGTTTAGAATACCAAAATAAATTGTACTTAGTAGCAGCATTACAGTGCCTCTAGACTGATATCCATGTTTAAACTGTTAATTCAGTTCGTAGTAAGTAGTAGTCAAAAACGAGCTCTGTACAAGAAAAGATTTTTCTCATGGTACTAGATATTAAATTGGTACAAGATTGTCTTCACTAAAGACTAGTTTCTTTATTGTCTTTGAAACTTTCTGTTTTAAGATTCTTCGGACATGAAGGCTATTTATGTGCCAAGAATAGTGTTCGTTTTCCTTTGCTTTGAACAGAATTATCGAAGTCTTTTGAGGATTTTTTTCAGTGGCATAAACTAAGATTTAATAAATGTCTTCTTTACAGCACCTGGAAAAGTAGCAGATAAAGTTATAATAGAAAACACTAGAGATTCCACCTTCGTTTTTATGGAGGGTTCTGAAGATGCCTATGTTGGATATATGACAATCAGGGTAAGAATCTCAAACTTCAGTGGAGCTTTTAATAACTTCATTTTAATGCCTGAGCAATTAAATACTGCATTTCTGTGTTGTCTTCCTTTTTCAGTTCAACCCTGATGACAAATCTGCTCAGCACCACAATGCACACCACTGCTTAGAGATTACCGTGAACTGCAGTCCAATTATAGATCACTGCATTATTCGAAGTACTTGTACAGGTTAGTGGGCTTTTTATTGTTTGAAATTAACACTGTGTTTAAAGTTACTAAACTAACCAAGGCACCTGGAAGCAGAACACAAATTGATTATGATCACTGTTGGCATATTTCATTTTTTGATGCAGGTGTTTAATACAGGTCTGCAAGCCTTATTTGCCTTGAAATGCCATTATTACAGTGACTTCTTTGTGTCCAAGACATTTGTGATAATGTGTACTTGGTCTTCTATTTGAATTAGTTTGGACTCTCTGTGCAGTCACCTGAAAAGTGACACTTTATATAAATGTACCTGATTTTGGTATATATAGTTGTAGCTGGCAGGAGTGGGCATTTGAAAGGGGGACTTCTACATTAGGCTCATTGCAATATGCAGTGTTGGGATTGATGGCATTAAAACAGTCATGAGCTGTAACTGCTAAGCTAAGTTCACTTTCCTGTCAAGAGTGGAATGATTTGACATACTCAGAGTATGAGTTTCTAGCTATACAGGCAGAAGAAATGCATAGTGTGGAAAGTTAGACTCATCTCACCATCAGAGATAATGAGGAATTTATACTGCCTGATGTGGGAAACATTGGTAGCCTAGATTCAGGAAAGAAAGGGTCAGAGGCAGTGGAAGTGAGAGGCTGGATGGCAGTTCAGTTGTTGGCAGGAAGACATTGCAGTTCGCAGTTACTAGACACAAGACATGGCAAGTTTAATGTGTTTGAACACAACCAGATGAAATGGAGTTGGTGTGTCAGAAAGAAGAGGTACAGGAGAATTAAGATACTGAGTCTTTGCATGGAAATGGCAATATGAACTTCATATACCTAAGTTCAGCTAGTGAAATGGAGTGGATCTACACAGCAGGCTGCACATAAAGGCTGCTCAGCTCAACATAAAGGCAAGGAAACAAGGAGATCTTTAACTAGATATAAAAACTACACTTTTTCTGGTATGAACTATGGAGGGGAGGGAACGTACCTCTGTAGAGAACGGTAATAACAACAGTGGAAGGATTCCTTGTCTGTGCCTTGTAGAAGATACGCTCTTTCTTGGAGGTTTCAGGCTATAAAACACTACTTCACTTTTGGCCAAGGCAGCTCTATGCTTTGTGTCACCATCTGTTTTATTGGAGACACATCCGCTAATAAGCGGAAGTGTTAAAAATGAAAAAAGAGGAACAAAGGACAGCTAGCTGCTCTCAGTATCTTGATTTCTTTGTTTAATGCTAAATACTGGGAAATTGAAGTATACAAAGAAAACCTGTTCTGGAAGTTCCTATATACCAATATTTGGGACCCTGATAATAAATGAGAGGAATTAGATTCATTTCTTGGACCACATTCAGCTTGGTTACAAAAGTAGTTTGAAGAGCTGCACGGCTTCATATTGAAACGTGCTTATAGATAAGCTAGTAGGTCTTGATGTTTTTGTGAAAATTGTTAAAATTAAGCTTGGATTTTTTTTTTTTCATGACCACTTTTCATTATGGAAGACTATTTCTGAGAGTTTTGGACCTTTGCCCTCTTCAATACTCTGGATTTCTGAATGTTTGCTGCATTGAATTGTTGCTTCTCTTCCCCAAAGTTAAAATTTCTGGTCAATTTTGGAGGCTGTGTGTAGGCTGTACTATCACCACTTATTGATTATTAATTTTTATTGATTTTTTTTTTAATCCTACCAAGCCTTGCTATAACCTACTCAGGAAGTACTAAGTATGTGTAAAAAGGGAGGAAGAATGGCAGTCTGCCAGAAAAGGCATTTACTGTTTCCAAGTCAATGACGTCTCTGAAATATTGATCCATAAGCATTCAGGATCTCTTTCCTAGCACATACTTGATACCCTTTCTGTCGATGTCCTAATTGCATTAAAGCGTATTTCTACATTATGTCATATGTAAAGTTCTTAATGTATGTAATATGTAAAGATGGGAGCTATATAAGTGCGAGTGATTTAAGCTGGAGGTGTCTTGCTGCCAGTCCAAAGCATCTTTGAAATACTTTTAAATAAAGTTTAAATGGCAAGATCCCGAGTCTAGAGGTTCTATAGCATCCATTGTAGAGGAAATCTGTAGTAGTCCTCACCTTGATAGATAAAAGAAGTAGTGGATGGCATTGTGCCTCTTTCTAAGTATTGCTTAAGTGTGTGCAATCATTATATTCTGAGTAAACAAAATAAAGCCTAAACCAGTAATACATGTGCTTGGTATTCTAAAATGACCAATTTCACACAATCAATAATGAAGTCCAGTGAAGTGAGTCAGAATAAAAATTGCTTTCATTTAAATAAGCAAAATGTGATAGAGGGTATGCTTTTAGAACATCACACTGGGTTCCCAAAAATCCTCCAGTATCACCAAAAGAGGCAGAGGAAAGGGAAGTGAAAGCAATTATGAAATACAAGAAATGAGAAGTTATTAGCAATTAATATAAACAGAAAACTAGGAATTGTAGGAAACTGTGGGAACTCCCTAAAACAAACACCTCAACAAAATACCCCCTTACCCCGCAAAAGTACTTGATAAACAAGACAAGATGTAAGATCTGTCTAGAAGAGACAGTGCTTGTGTCTTAACTTGGGGAACAAAGGGAGTTTTAGCAGTGATGCTGATCCATCATAGAATGGAATAATTTGAATGGCAAAATGTTGTGTAATTTTTGTTCCATATTTAATGAGAATAGGCAAGAATGATAAATGTGCTTGTACCCTAGAGGGATAATGAAATACGTTCCACTCTTGACAGTAACTGTGGATGAGGTTAAACAGCTGTAAAAATAGACATTCTAAAATCATGCAGGAGTTTAAAAAGAACTGGCCAAGAAATCATCTGGGCTCCTATTATGTATAAACAGTAACTTGAAACCTGGGTGAGATGGTGTATTTCCCAGGGGGGCGCAGCATGGGGGAGGCTAAACAGGATGAAGTATGGCAAGTAGCATTGCCTATTGATCCTGGGTAGAATAATGAGATAGTAAATGCGGGGGTTTGGTCAATCAAGAATTTAAAATTTATGATTGAAGCAAATTAATGTGTATTTACAGAAAGTTATAATGGTTGCATCACACTCTTAGCATTTTTGATGACTTTCTTTGACTAAAAGAAGGTAGCAGTCCCAGTATAATTACATAGATCCTTGAAAAACATTTGACTTCAACATATAGTGCCTTAAAACATTAGAATTTTACAGAATTACCAGAGCACACATAAAATAGATGAAAAATAATTTTCAGGGTAATTATAAATGGCTTTTTTGTGGCTATTTCAAAGATGACTTCTTGATGTTAAGACACTTTATCAATGACTTGCAGAGAAGAAATAAAATGCATATTGATGACACTTGCAGATGATAAAGACTTAGGGTATTACAAATAACCAGGAGGATGGGTTGCTATGCCCTTTTTGGAAGGTGGGCTCTCAAACAATATTCACATTAGTGTGGGCAAGTGTGATGTTACACACACAACTCGCTTTTGTTGCTAGTTTTAAGTGATAAACCTCTCTTCTGGGAAGCTGGATTCCTGGGAGAAGCTTAGAGTTGTTGTGGGTAAACAGCTAAATATGAGCCCTTGTGTAGTCGAGTGGCCAAAAGAACTGATGTGATCCTTAGTTTATACCTGTGGGAATATTGAGCAGAAGTAGAGAGACTGTATTACGCCTCTGCTTAGTCCTGCTTCAGCATAAAGTGCTCTTTCCTGGTGTCCATAGCAACATGTTGAAAATTTAGAAACGGTTCGATGAAAAGTCCTAAACTAAAAGATAAAGCAGAAAAATTCAGTTTTAATGAAAAACATACTGACTGCAACTTGTTACTTTACCAAGGAGAAGGTTGAAAGAGTAAATTGCACGCACTAAATACATGCATGCATTGGGTATGGCATACGCTGGTATAAAGAGAACCAGTAACTGGGTGCTAAAGCTGGAGGAATTCAGATGAGCAATTAAAGTGTAAATTAACAGGGTAGCAACTCTGTAACCAGCTAGCAAGCTTTATGGTGGTTTCTCAGTTGTTGAAAATATTCAAATCAAATATGTTTCTAAAAGATATGTGCTGAAGTTCCTGCTACTAGAATCGAAGCAGGAATTAATTCAGGGAATTATTATAGCCTGTATTATTCATAAGGTCAGACTAGACAATCAAAATAATTTCTTTAGGATTTTAAAAAAAAAAGCTCTGTAAATGAGTCTGTGAATTATTAAAGTATAGTCTTTGTGGCACTATGCTAGAAGGTAGTATGAAAACTTACTAATGGAGCATGTACTGGCTTGTTTATTTAGCGATGTTTAATTGCGGGGACCGTGTGTGTTACACAGGCCAGATACCCTGAGATGAGGTCTTACCTTTCTGAAATCACTGTGAATCTGCTGTTGATTTTCAGTGGCTGCAGAATTTCATGTTTTCATACTTCATGGAGTTCAGGGAATTGAGCTGATCTGATGATGTCCTGAGCAGTTTGAGTCCTAGTTGCCTGAAGAGAGTTTGTTTTCTGGGTAATGGTATGGTAGCTGAAATCATCCAAGGAGCTGCAGCAAGGAGCTTTGTAATTCAGCTGGGAAGAGACCTGTTGGCTTCTGACATGTAGTTCTGTGCTCAAGATGGTGCTGTTTGTCTCCTGCTCATCTTTACTTAGACACTGTGTCTTTGTATGCTACAAAATTATTACTTGTTTGGGCGCTTTGAAGTACTGGGTTGTGAAAGTTTAAAGGGAAGTAAAATAAGGCAGTAATTAGCATAGAATTTTATTATATTTCTGTTGTCCTTTGTTGTGAACACTCAGTATGCAGTGGGCCTAATGTAGAGAAATAAATGAGTGAGAACTTTCATAAGCATGAATTATTATATAAACTATTGTCTATTCTGGCAATCATATGCAGCTGTGTAACCTTGGCAAAGTCATTTTAAAGCAACTTCTACCTTGGTTTTTTGCATCTGCAAAATGATGACGTTAGTGTTTTTCTGCCTGTGGCTTGCAATGCTTTGCCACTATGCACACCGAATCTTTTTTAAATATCAGTTCACACTAACTTTTCTTGCAAAAGCACTGCCAGACTATTTATAAATACACTATGCTTTGAAGCTATGGTAACTGTACTGTTTTCTTCCAGTTGGCTCTGCAGTATGTGTTAGTGGCCAGGGAGCTTGTCCTACTATTAAACACTGTAACATCAGCGACTGTGAAAATGTTGGACTTTATATTACAGACCATGCACAGGTATTTTTTATATCAATTTCTTTACTTTGATAAAATTGTTTACTGTTCTTGATTCCTGTCTTAATTTACATTTTTATTTCCCAGGGAATATATGAGGACAATGAGATCTCCAATAATGCATTAGCAGGGATTTGGGTTAAAAACCATGGAAATCCCATTATCAGACGGAATCACATTCACCATGGACGTGATGTTGGCGTTTTCACTTTTGACCATGGCATGGTAATGTATATGTTTTCTTTTGAAAAAAGAAATATAGATGTTGCATAGCTAAAGTCTTCAACTTTTGCCTCTAATTGAAGAAATGTTTAAAAAAACATGCTTTTACATGTGAACAGATGTTTTAAAATATGCCTGCTGTTCCTCTCTTGCCCTTCAGTGGGCAACTTCACTTTAAAGACAATTTTAGCTGAAAGAGGTTTAAGCAAGCTTTTTGCAGTTGATTGGCAGCCTGTTACATTGAATTATGTTGCAGTGACAACATACCTCTTGAAATAGGATGTAAATGGTAGGCTTACATTTACACTATTGCTTCATTCTTTTTTCCTTTGAAATGGAACAAAAAAATAAGGTGCTGGAAGATTTAAAAATGAAATAAAATGGTCTGTGGAGACTTAATCAGTCTTACTTTAACGTTAAATCTCTGAAATAGGGTATGTCCAACTTCTCTGGGAAAAGGACTTCTCTAACATGGAGTTAGAATTCAGGCCTTCTTTCATAAAAATGTTTGTTTCTGTGGGATGAAGGTGATAACTTCCATGTACATGTAAAGTAGTGAGTAATGAGTTTGCGTAGCCCTTGAAATAAACAGAATGGATTTTTGCCACTGAAATAAAAAAATTATTATTTGCTGATTCGTTTTAGCAAAATATTCTGCATGTCTTCCAAACAGTGCCAAATCATTGTTTTTCCTGCTTGAATGACAAAGTCCCAGTTGCCCCCACCCAGCTGGCAAAATGAACGGTTTTCTTCTAGTCGCTCCTAAAATGGCAGACCTTTTAAGGATGCTTTCCATAGAGCGCAAGAGCTCTTGATCCCTAGGTGTAAGAAATCAGGAAAGGAAGGCAAGAGGCTGGTATGGCTGAGTCGAGACCTGCTGGTCAAACTAAAGGGCAAGAAGGACATGCACAGGCAGTGGAAGCAGGGACAGGTATCCTGGGAAGAGTATAGGGATGCTGCCTGGTTGTGTAGGGATGGAGTCAGGAAGGCCAAGATGCGGATGGAGCTGAACTTGGCAAGGGATGCGAACAATAATAAGCAGGGCTTCTACAAGTATGTCAGCCAGAAAAGGAAGGTCAAAGAAAGCGTACCGCCCTGATGAGCAAGACTGGCAAACTGGTAACAACAGACGAGAAGGCTGAGGTACTGAGCAACTTTTTTGCCTCAGTCTTCACTGGCAACCTCTCTTCCCACACCTCTCGAGCAGATGGACTGCAAGATGGGGACTGGGGGAGCAAAGTCCCTCCCACTGTAAGAGAAGATGATGCTCATGGCCACCTGAGGATCATGAACAAGTCTATGGGACCCGATGAGATGCATCCCAGAGTCCGGAGGGAATTGGCTGATGTAGTTGCCAAGTCACTCTCCATGGTATTTGAAAAGCCGCAGCAATCAGGTGAAGTCCCTGGTGACTGGAATAAGGGAAACATTGCACCCATTTTTAAAAAAGGTTGAAAGGAGGACCCTGGGAACTACTG
>NW_008824051.1:1919521-1950919 GCF_000699105.1 Pygoscelis adeliae
GCTGAGGGTGGTGAAGCACTGGCACAGGTTGCCCAGAGAGGTGGTGGATGCCCCATCCCTGGAAACATTCCAGGTCAGGTTGGACGGGGCTCTGAGCAACCTGATCTAGTTGAAGATGTCCCTGCCCACGGCAGGGGGGTTGGACTAGATGGCCTTTAGAGGTCCCTTCCAACCCAAACCATTCTATGATTCTATGAAAATTACACGCATAAAACCAAAATGTGATCAGAGTATGGTGAACTAAATGTCAAACTAAATAAGGGATGCTGAAGTTAATACTGCTTACTGTCAGATCAAGTGTAATGTTCAAAATCAACATGATTTCAGATTCCCTCTTGCCTTCACAAGGATACCACAGAATTTGATTATCTTGCTGTAGGCATTGGACGCTGCAGGACGTGGATTGTCTATAACTTTGGTGATAGGGAATAATAAACCGTGTAGTCAGTTGCTTTGGGGGTTGCATTTTTGAAGGTGCTGTAGATAAATAGGAACCTCTTCTCTGGTGCTGTGCTGCTGCTGTAATGAAAGCCTCACTGTAACAGACTTGATTTCAGAACGCTGCTGAAGAATGAGGTCAGCCAAACAAGCGCACGTTTCACGTACTTTGGGATACTAGTGCACATTCCCCTCCATACATTTTGTTCCTAGCCTTACTAACTGACACACTTCTTGCCTAGCTATGGCTAAATATATGTTAGGCCTGTTCTTTGGCAAGAAGATGATAATTAGACCTGGTATGTTATATCCACGGATGTTCTTTGTAGGTAGATGTCTTCTATCATAATAAGTAGTAGTTTTGCTGGTAGATCTTATTTAGTCCCTGAGAAAGATAAATAATACTTGTAAAAATGCAAGTATTAGACACTAATGGCTTTGACTAGCTGAGAAAGATGAGTCCCAAGTCACACTTTTGCAGACATAGCTTGGGTGTAGACTGAACATCTGTTTTCTCATTTCAGTTTGCTTTCTTTATCTTCTGACCTTTGGATCCAGTGTTTCTTCTATATCCCTCATGTATTTCATCTTGCTGTCACCACCACCACCCCCAATTTAGTATGTTCAGAGATCTAACTACAGTAGAGATTTATTTTTAACTTAGACTCATTCGATGCTTTGTCCACCATTTTAAAGTAATCTTATTCCTAAATAAAATGTTTATTAATTCAGATACTAAATTACTTTAGCTTTCCTACTGAACTTCTACATGAGGATTTTCTACACTGTGTGTTATGTGTTGGGGGACTGTTGGCTAGGTCTCAGATGCTTATTGAATAAAATAATAATCTCTCGTAATAAGACATTTCTTTGGGGAAATAAATTTCCCTAATTTTGATGAATGATTAATGCAATTATAGCTAATACATAACATAGCAAGCTTTCAGGGAGAAAAAAAAATGTAGTTTTATCATGGGTAAGAGGAAGAAGAGAAGCAGCTGGATTTTGAAGATTGATATTTTGATCCCTGACTGGGTGTTTTTAGGCTCACTAAACTGTGGATCTTTTTTTCCCTTTGTTAGGATATCTCCCTTCCCTTCTAACCCAAATCTGGTCGGGTTCTTGATGAGCGTTGGCAGTTTGGAAATAGTATTAACAGAAAATCCATTGTGGATAGAAACTAGTGAAGCCTTTCTCCTTTCCACCCAAATTGCTGGGGAGGTAGGGGTAAAGAAGCAATGCAGTACTAGTTGTAGCTGTTTGATTTGCAGTTTCCTGGTCTCAGTGGACAGTGAACAGGTCACGGAGTGCTGTTATTTTTGCTGCTGGCATAAAATCTTCTTGCCAGTGGAAGGTCAAACGTGGTTGGATTTGGCTCTGTTAGGTGCCTCTTCTCCACTCTCTTAGTTAGATCCTAAGGAGCATATTTGTTCTGTGTTGGGCAAGATTATACCAGCCCAGAAGAATGCCCTTCTAGCAGTCTTCTGATAGATTTCTTTATGTCATTTTATATTCTCTAGAGAGGTAGTTGTTTGGCCATTTTGCAAAGAGTAGTGGCAAACTTGAGATATTATGTCTTTGTTTTATATTATCTCATTGTTTGGACACTGCCACTGCCTCCTTTAAACTGTATTAACATATTGTATAAGCACTCCTAATCTGCTTCAGTGGATACATGTATCCATATATCCCTGCAAGACTTAAACAGGCTCAGAAACATGTAATAAAGTGATGTCAGCTATAGAAAAGCTGGTAAAGGAGAGTGCTTCAGTAACTCCTGGAGGGGAGATGTCTGTGTGTAGGCTTGAGGGTTAATTGGAAAGTCTGGCTAGGAGCTGCTTCTTGTTTAAGTACTGAAGTATAAATATTAAATATATGAGTATTGAAATATTTAAAAAAAGTAAAAAGCCAGACTGAATTCACTTGATACACTTTTATTTAAAATGAATTTGATCTATTTTCTTACCGGTGGAGTGCCTGTTCCAATGCTGGGATCAGTGTGGTATCACAAGTGAAATGGAATAGCAATAAATTTTTCTTTTTTGTTAAAGGAAACACTAGCACATTAAAGAGAACATGTGAATAATATTTATCTCAGCTGCAAATATTATTGAAATCTTTCTTAGTCATAAGCTCCTTTGAAAGATTCCTCCCCCGCCCCCCCTTCCATCTCAAAGCCTGCTTTTGGCAGTCTCTTCTGTTCTGTGTCATGCTAGTGATAGAGTTGATGTAAATATTGCCAGTGATGTCATTTCATACACTTTAAGTGACATGGTATTTTTCAGATACGAATCCTACATACCTAAACAAATTAATGGATTTTCTGTTTACTCCTCTCACTTCCCTTCTGTTATTTTTGAGTGTGTATTTTTTTTTCATTACTTGTGATTGTGAAGTGGAGTTAGTACATTCCAGTGCTGAATTCCTACCCTACACGTTCTTTTCCCGTGGGTTTCTGTGCTGGAGTGCTGGCTCTGAAAGGTCCAAGAGTGCTTTGTTTTTCAGTTTAATGCTCTCAGACTGTTCTTTGTGTTTTGATACTTGTAGAAATTTAACCTCTTATTTCTAAACTGGCGATATTCTGACGTTTGCCTTAGTACTTGTGCCAAATGTTTAACAAGCAGGCATTAAAAATGCAGCATGGCATTGGCAGCCCTCAGTGCCTTATGCTGACCTCTCTTGCCAGTTGCTTGAGACGAGTTGCCAGATGTTTGTCATAAACTGTATTTAGTAGTTGTATGCAAACAATGGAGAAGTTCTGATTTACTGTAAGAATAAGCATAATTTTATAGTTTAAAGCTGAGATCTAGGCATAAGTCTTCATTTTCGTTGCTCCCAAATGAGAAACGTAGCGCTATTGTTTGGTTTTTTTCTTTTTGATGAAAGAAAAGTATAGTAGCACGTGTCTAAGTTGGGTGATGGTGACTAGTTGGCAGCTCAGTCTTTTAAATACTACAAAGCAGATAATTTTAAATAAGTGTGTATATAAAGTCCAAAAAATATAAATGAAGCTTATGCCAGTTTTTATACAGACTAGATAAAAACTCAGTTGGTCTTTCGCTGCAATAGCAAATTTTTCCTATGCGCTAAAATAAAGGGTTTATTTTGCATCTTGAATGTAGTTTTCTTTATGCTGCATTTGGATTTTTATAAAATCCACCAACTTTAAAATAAAGACCATTCCAGGCTTTGGGAGGCAGATTTTTGTAAACATATTTTTTGTGCTGTCAGTCACACTTATTATTGCTATTGAATTAAGTTGATACAGAGTCAGACACTCTTTAGCAGTTCATTTCTTTCTATCTTTGTCTCCTGGGTTTTTTTCTTACCCTGTTGGGAATACAAGTGTCAATAAATATTTAGGAAGTGTTAAAGCTTGCACAATTATCTCCTTTTTTTTAATTTATTTTAAATACCTGTATTGTTCAGACAATAACATGAAATATCTCTGCCTTTCTGTAATGTTGTGATCTTTGAGACAAAGAAAGAAAAAAAAAAGCCCTTTTAGAAGGAAATGCATGGGGGAAAAATTCCTCTGAGAAGAAAAGCAGTGAACAAAATCCCATCAGTTGCAAGTTTTAACCCTAACACATTTCAAAGCAGTATTTGTTAACTAGATAAAATGCAGAAGGAAAAAAAAAAAAATCCAAGTTCAATTACTGAGTCATCTTGATGTAAAAAGTCTTCTGAGCTTGTCCAGCTGCGCAGGAACCTTTCTTTGTCATCACACCAGCTTTTTCTGTACACTAAGTAGTGTGTGGAAACATCAACATTACCATTACTGTGGTGTTTATCTGTGATTACTTTCTCTGCTCAGGTCTTAACAGGCTGCAGCAGTGTGTTCTTGCCCACACTTTCTGTCACTGTATCTGTCATCTTGTGCCCACAGCTAATGCTTTGCCTGGTAGTTTAAATAAATTTGGTGTACAGGGCTACTTTTTAATATCTGGGATTTTTCAAGCAGAAGGCTACTGCTAAGGTATTTTGAGTCTCCTTACACTTGGCATTTTTGTGTACGATTGTAATATTTTTTTCCGCATGCATCCCTTATTCCTTCTTCCTTATTAGTCACAGGGGCCTCTTTTTCTCACTAAGCAATCCTGGCACTGCCAGGTGCTGCATCCTCCAGGTTCTTCTACTGCTAGTTGATGAATTATAACCAGAAACCGTTGCAAACCACAAGTAAAATACCCAGCACACTTGAAAAGCATTCTTAGAAGGAGCTGGAGGCAATATAATGCTTGCAATGCCTCTGTGCAGAGGAGGAGTATTGCCCTTCCTGACCTTAATAGCCGCCTGGCAGAGTCTCCATGAAGGATAGATATGGGCTTGAGCTGGACGGAGCTTAAGAGATGCAGGTTGGGCAGCCCGTGTGTGCTGTTAGACAGAAGTGGTAAGAAAGGAACAGGTTGTTTCTAATGGTGTGACTGGTTATACCTGGAGCTGGCAGTAAGCTTTGGGTTTGCAAACGGTATTAGTGGCCCCTATGGATAATAGATCATTTAACTCCATACTTAGAAACACAATTTCCTTGTTATTTCCTTGTTAACAAAATATTTGTTAGCTTTGCAAGAAGAAAATGTTGCCTGAACCCATATGTGATTTCTTGAGATCCAGAAGTTCATCCCTTAAAAAAAAAAATTAATTTAAAAAATAAAAGGGAAGACATCTTTAGGAGGATACAGATCAAAGGCACAACGATGCCTTTTGAAGGGGAGTGGCTGTGGTGGCTGGAAAAGATACAAGGGATTGCCTGGAGGCATCTTAAAGACTGAGATAAGTTTAGCCTTTCTCCCTAGGGGGTGAATTTGGGCCAAAGAAGTTGATGGTTTCAACAGAGAACAGCATCGGAAATAGGCAGTCTGGGAATGATGTGGTTGTTCAGGACTGTGGAAGAGCATGCGTTTCTGACAAACGGCAATTCTGTTGGTTTAACTGAATGCAGTTTAATAATTCTGCACACAGGTGGTGTTCAGACATGGTCTCAATAAGTGCAGAAATACACTGGGCTTAACTGCATCAGCTCAAAGTCAGCAGTTCAGCTTAAGCTGACTCTGCTTGAGGTGGACTGGACTTCTTAAGGCAGTTTCTCTTTATGAATATTGAATGTTACAGGATCTTACCTAGCAGAAAGCCTTGACTTTCTGACCAGCCATCAGCCTTATAAAGGAATCTGAGAGATTTTTTTTTTTTCCTTCTCCCCTTTTTGAGGAGGACTTCCTTCATAGAGGCTTACAGCAAATTCTCAGTTTCTTCTGAATCAGCGGTCCTACTTCTTTCGAGAAGGTAGAAGAGCAATCATTTTGAAGGCTCCATTTACTACTTTTTGAAGAAATGACACTTGTACTCTGCTGTCAAGTGATGTTATGGTATTCTAGGACATAGTGGGCAGAGTATAATTAATCTACAGGTACCTCTTCTGTTCCTCTCTGAAGTTGCATATGATGTAGATACACTGGGACACAAGCAGAAGCGAAGGAGCCTTCTATTTCGCTTCATTTCCAAGCAAGTTTAAAAGTTTCACAGTATATGGTATTGTTTTCAAGAATTAAAAGTATTTGTACCAAAATTTCCTTGCTATTAAGTAACAGTGCTTGCTGAAGCTTGCAAAGGTATTGCTGATCACATGATAAAGGCTCTGCTTGTTTGCGACTCCTACATGGCATCTGAAATGGTTGTGATGAAGCACATCTGAAATACCTCTTTTCCTTCATCATGTTGCTGTAATCGCAACATATTTGGCATTCAAAGGGAAGGTAACGTGTGAAGTAATTAAAAAGATACCAGACCGTGTATAGTAATATTTTAATTGAAATTATGTATTCTGTTAAGAGGATTAAGCTTTACTTTACACCAAATTGCCATCTTTCTTAAGTTTCTCCGAGGGCTTCATTTTAAGTGACAGTGAGGGAAAGAAAGTGGTTCCTTTTGGGATAAGAAGTCCCGAAGACTGCCAGTTGGCATGAAGGTGTATTTCTGAGGAGATCACCTTTAGATTCCCCTGTCTGTTAGTGTGTAGCTTCCTTGAGAACTCTGAAAACATCTTGACTCACTCTTAAGAAATCTAATCCTAAGTCCTTGAAAAAAAATTTATTCTGAATATTTACAGAAAGTAGGCTTTTTCCATTTGACTTTATTTGTCACCTGGAGGGGCCTGGGGAGCCAAGCTGTGCACACTGATAGTACTTTTTTGGGGAATGTTTAATCAATGCAGTGCTTTCCTGGCTGCAATCCTCAAAGTAGGGAGAAGTGCATGCTGTCTGATTTCCTCGTTGAACTGTATGTATTTCTGCTTTTTTGTAGTCAAAATATGTTTGATGAAGTCCCTTAGCAGTTCACAGCACATAAGTAATACAAGAGTGAAACAGAGTGCTTTCTACCTACGTTGGCAGTAACTTGCATAATTTCCATGTGGTGGGTAGTAGAAACTCCAGGATTGAGGTGCTCATGGTAGTAGGTCGTGCGAGTACAAACACTGGAATCCAGTTACACTGGGCAGAAGGGGGATTTGTGCTTCTTTGTAGTTCGCAAGTAAAACAAGTCTCACGATTAGTGAGACTAAGTAATGAACTTCAGTGGCTACAGGAGAAACAGCGTTTGGACAAGGTGCCTATGAGGGTGACAAGGATCAGTGAAAGTCAGGCCCCTTTCCTTTTGGGTCGGATGTTTTACCTATGTACATGTTATCAGTTCATTAAACAGGTAATCTTTTGCACGATGAGGACCAATACTGCTAAAATTATAGCTGGAATCATAGGGATTGTTTACGCTATAGATGGCTTTGCAGAGCACAGAGACGGATATCTAGGAGAAAAGAAAGAACTAAGACCGGTTCATATTGTCTTTCAACCATGTGTTCTTGGATGTAGGGGACAGTGCTGCTGACATACAACCAGAATTGCAGAGTACTGCTCTGAATGTCATGTGCTCCGTTTTCACTCTTGCCTTCCGCAGCTGCCCACTGGAGATAGTCTGAGTCAGAGCTTTCAAGAGCTTGCACCTAAGCCATCCACAAATTAAAAAACATCACTTGGTGATTGTCTACCATCTCCAATAAGAGATGCTTCCTCTCTTTCAGTTGTTTAGTTTCTGTTCTTTTAGTTGGGTAAAATGGGCATATAATACCATTAAAGTTCACCTCAAAGAATAGGTTGAATTTTAGTATCAAAATGTTCTAAAACCATGTCAGAAAAATGCTCTGAATGGACTGACACAGTTCCTGTGCATAGCCCTGGAATGAACTAGAATTGGGGAAATCATTGGGCAGAAAACAATGACTTTACCAGATGAATTTTCAGATGGACCAGTTCATTGTGCTGCTACACGAGTGCTTGTTGGCATAGCAGAAGGAGCATGCCTGGGATAGCTTTGTGGAATGTCTTCCCCCGCCCCCCCATAGCTATGCTGTTTATAAAGCATTTGTTTAAATACAGTTTTGTTGTAGGCCTACTACTATTAAATGGAAGTGTACACCCTTTCAAAAAGGGGAGGAGGAAAAAAAGTTTACTGGTTGGCTGCTCAGACCATTCCAGCCCTGTAAAAATTACTCATCTCCCACATCCATATGTATTTATTCTGACCAGTTATTTCAAAGAAATTTAGGACGCTTCTTCCTAAATAAATCATATTCTTACCAAATATGTATGGTTCTGGGTCTGAAAATAAATAGGTAGTCTTCTCCATATTTTTATACTGGACCTGTGGGCTTTATGGTCTTTGAAAGGAGTCTCGTCCTTAGGAGCTGCTAAGGAAGACTGATATTGAGTCCTCTTTGAGGTGCTATATCCAAAGTTGCCGTTTTTTTTCTTGGTATTCCATGGGCAGTAATAAATAGTAATGCAAACACAGTGTCTTTGAAACTATTTGGGGGGGGGCAGGAAATGATATAGTGGCAGTAGCTGTTTTAATTAGCTATGTAAGTACTTACATATTGTCAGTTTTGGTTCTGTTTCCTTTTAAATGAGGATTGTATTTAGAGGGGAGGGAGGGGAGGGAATAGCCTTAATTTTGAAAAGGACTTTTACAGGAAACTGCATGTTTTGTGTCTTAAGGGTTATTTTGAAAGCTGCAACATACACAGAAACAGGATAGCAGGTTTTGAAGTGAAAGCATATGCCAATCCTACGGTAGTTCGGTGTGAAATCCATCACGGCCAGACTGGAGGAATCTATGTTCATGAAAAAGGAAGAGGACAATTCATAGAGAACAAAATCTATGCAAACAACTTTGCAGGTGTTTGGATTACCTCAAACAGTGACCCAACAATAAGGTATTGTTTTCCTCATTGATATTTTACTCCTTAGAAGAAGAGATTTGATGGGGATGGGAAAAGTGCAATTTTATTTCGTTTATTTATAATGAACTGTAAATAGTCCTGTATATGTAAAAGTGAAATTGCTGTCTGTGTTTGGTTGAACTGCATTTTTAATTTGCATGTATACTTGGAAGTATGTATTTCTCAAAGTGAAAGTGACAGAACATAAATTATCTTTTTTTAAATCTGAATATTGTACAGTCCTAGACACTATATACATGTATAGTATTGTACAGTGTATTATAATCATTTCATAATGTGGATACTTTTGTTTCTTAGGGGCAATGCAATTTTTAATGGGAATCAAGGTGGTGTTTATATCTTTGGTGATGGAAGAGGCCTTATTGAAGGAAATGACATTTATGGTAAGCTAATTTGCTTATTGCTTCTTGAATTCTGAGAAAAATGAGTATGTAAGTTGTATTAAATAACACTTTTGTTAACAGGTAATGCATTAGCAGGAATACAGATTCGAACAAACAGCTGTCCCATAGTTCGACACAACAAGATTCATGATGGTCAACATGGTGGAATTTACGTAGTAAGTATTACCTACAAACAGGCGTACAAACTTGCATTCTGTTCATATAGACATTGGAAAAGGGTACTCTATGTAAAATATTTCATTGCACTTACAATGACTGAATTTCTTACGTTATAAACTAGGTTAATTGTAATAGACTGAAGCTGGTGCTGATATTTAAAAGATGAAGGCTCTTATGAATGTCACTAAATTATTTCTATTACAGAGTAAAAAATTTAAAATGGGATAGATGACAGAACTTCACCCATTTCTTGGTTAAAAGCTTTTTAAAGGCTTAGTTTTCACAGTAGTTTGTCATTGTTTAAAAAAAAAAAAAATCTGTTCAGCTTTTTTGGAGCGTAATGTGTTTACCACTAACCTCAGAAAATATTTTTTTTTTTGCCTTCAGGATGATATACATTGCAATTGCTGTACGGTGGTGTATTGTAAAAGTGAGGAATAAAGCACAGTTCCCAGCGTGTACAAGGGCTCTGCTAATTGAACTGAAAGAGCTGTCAGGTTCCCTTAAGCAATATCAGATTTTGAGAAATATTTGTGTATCTTTCTGCCAGAAGTTACCTAAGGTTCAGCTAATGTTGCAAGTGTGCAGCTTCATCTATTCATTCTGTAAATCTGACCAGAACAGCTTACCCTGACCAAGAATACCGTTGCTTTACTTCTAAGCACGGACACGTGGTAAAGATAGTTAACTTAAGAGACATGCCAATTTTTAGTCAGTCTGGTGGACAGGGCTGGGTGTAGGTTTAAGTGCCGGGTGCCACAGCTTTCCTCTCATCACATGGCACCGGGGAGGTACCTCTTCTAGCAACAGCTACCAGAGATTTGCAAATACTGCTGCAGAGCCTTGAAATATAATGATTTACATGCAGAGTGTTCTTCGTTTCATGGCAAACATTCAAAATCATGATGTACTGTTACTTTAAAAAAAAAAAAAAGTTAAAATATGTACCCAAATCAAAAAGAATTACTTTGCTACAGTGAAGAAGCCATGTTGGGGAGGGACGGGTACAGCCAGAAAAACAGTATTGGCAGTTAGCGGGTTTTCTCAACTCTTATTGTCTTGTATTTAGCATGAAAAAGGACAAGGTGTTATTGAGGAAAATGAAGTTTACAGCAATACTTTGGCTGGAGTCTGGGTGACAACAGGGAGCACTCCAGTCTTGAGGAGAAACAGAATACACAGTGGGAAACAGGTGAGTTTTGCTCTGTGGTTACAAGGGGGCCATGAAGAAAGTTCTTCTGTGTTTTTATACTTCATTACTTTGGAACTAATAATTTAATTCTCGATGTGTTAGGTTGGAGTTTATTTTTATGACAATGGACATGGCGTGTTAGAAGACAATGACATCTATAATCACATGTACTCAGGGGTTCAGATAAGGTAAAATGTATTCTGATTTTATGTCAAAACAGACGTAGCTTGTTTTGTGCTCTTTTGTGTCTTTTTAACTGTTCTTGTCATTTTGTTTCTAAAAATAACTTTTTTGAAATCCAGTATGTCTGCATATCTTCTGCTTCAACTTACAAGAAAATTATTACTAATACAGCCTGGATATTGACTAAATCTGTTAGCATGTTTGGAAATAACCATATTTTAGTAAGATTTTTAAGCAGCGAGATCTATGGGGCACTTCTGTAGAGGTGTTTTAAACGTTTGGCCTTGGGAGATAGTAAACGGTTTTAAATGACTTCTTTGCTTACGTTTCTCTCTAGAACTGGAAGCAACCCCAAAATCAGACGCAACAAGATCTGGGGTGGTCAGAATGGTGGTATTCTTGTCTATAATTCTGGTAGGTTTGTTTTCCACACTTATCCAGAACTGTTTATGTTCTGCAGTATTATCTCTTCCCATTTATTATCCTTTTTGATTTATTTTTTTTCCACCCTTCCTTCAATTTTAGGGCTCGGATTTATAGAAGACAATGAAATCTTTGATAATGCAATGGCTGGTGTATGGATTAAAACAGACAGTAATCCTACACTAAGAAGAAATAAAATCCATGATGGAAGAGATGGAGGCATCTGTATATTTAATGGGGGAAGAGGTAGTTTTTTCCCTTACTGGCATATGCTGAATATTCTGGATAAGAGTTTAATTTCAGATTAAGCAGTGTCCTTTTTAAAGTGTTCTTTAGAAACCTGTCTTCTGAAGTAATAAAACAGTTATAACGAACATACACTGATGCTTTTTAGCCTTAATTACATCAGTAACACTGAAATCTGTGGGAGGCAGAGAGGTAATTAATCTCATGCAAGAAGGCTGTTAGATTGCTGCTTAGGACAGTCCTTTTATCCCATCTGCTTTTGTAAGCTTTGCCATTTGACTGAACGACAGTACTGAATTCAAGTCATGTAGCCAAAATCACGCATCTGAACAGTTCAGGTTCTGCCAGTGTCAAAGATTTAGGGGAAAAAAAAAGACAGATCTTTAAGGTGTCTCTCTTGTATACTTGTAAATTTAGAAGTGGTCCTCCTCTGAAAGCCCCTGACTGTTGTGTGTCCTGATAATCAGCTTCTGATATTTTGTAGATAATCACTTGCTGTAAATGAGCTTTAATTTTAAGTTAAGCATTTTAAAGTAATCGGTAATCCTGTCCTGCAATAACAAAAATGCAAGTTAAGCTTTGCTTTGGCAGGCTGCTTGTTTTAGAAGACAAGAACAGAAAGATGTTAGAAAAACTGAAGAAAAATTTGGAAAGTGAAAAAAGACTTAGTGTTTCCTCAAAAATAGGAGTTTTGGTAATGGTGCATACGATCCCAAATTCTATTCTGTATACTGAAAAAATGCACTTACATGATTACACACTGAGAATTACTTTAAACTTGTATCACTAACTTCAGTGCTATTGGTGGGTATTCCCCAAATGAAAGGAATTAGCAGGATGATGATACACGAGATCTTTTGCAAATATTTCACAGAATGGTTACAGGTAAGGAAATGCTGACAAGCTCAAATGTCATGTTTGTTGGTCTGTCATAGGTCTTCTGGAAGAGAATGATATCTTCAGGAATGCTCAAGCCGGTGTTCTTATCAGCACCAATAGCCACCCTGTGCTAAGGAAAAATCGAATATTCGATGGATTTGCTGCAGGTTTGTGTTGGTTAAATCAAATTTTGAAGTGTTAGCGCTTAGAGTAAGCTCTTCACAAAGCTAACTCTGAGTTTCTTTACCCACAGTATTTAGACATTTTAACAGAGATTGGGATATCCTTCAGTATATTCTAGAAATCATTTGAGAATTCAGAATTGTAGCCAGAATATCTTAACAGCAGTCTCTGGAATTACTAGCATGTTGAGAAACAACACACATTCTGCCTTCTCATTTTTCTGTGAATTACTTTTTCATTATTTTACTTTAGAAGTAATTGATAAAGCTGTCTAGGACATACTTATAGTTGATCTGCTGGATGCTGGTTTGAATATTTTATCACTGCTTTAAAACCTAGGAAACAGAGCAAATATACATTTTAAAGAGATTTGAATTGCATCTCAAGTTCAACATTCTCACTCCACAAACTTGGAAAATGATTAAAATGAGCATTTCTTACTCCAAAAGAGATGAAGGATGTTTAATAGTGATTTTTGTGCAATTTACTGTTTAATGATCGCAGTTCCATACGTCTTGCATTCCATTCCATTTCAACTAAAATTGCATTCTTGAGTTTTCTTCCATCTTTCTTTCAGAAGAAGCGAGTGTTCTGAGAAGAGCCTCTAAAGGTGTTGTTTCAGTGTGGTGGGGGGGAAGGATAGGTTGCTGTCAAGAGCAGTCCTGGACAAATGACTTGGAAGACATGGGTTACTGATAAAAGCTAAGATTTAAAGAAATGAATTTTAGGTGCCCATCTTGAGAACTTTTTTAAAAAGATATTTTAAAAAGGGTAAGGTATGTGCACAAGAACTTTCAAATATATGTGAAGATGACAGGTTTAAGCACCCAAAAATCATATCCCTCCTGAAAATACATGATCATAGTACCGTTTTAGTATCAGATAAACTAGTACTGTATTGTTACTACCAGAAACCATGCATGCCAGCCGTAGCTCTTGGAAAGGATTATACAGAAGTATTTGAACCTCAGTTTTATAGCAAATTACAGTGCAATTTCTAGCTATGTCATTTTCATCTTTTCCCCCTGAGTTTATGATGGTTTAAAAAAAATGAACAAACTATAGATCATGAGAGAGGTACAAATGCACAATCAGTAAGGATTTAACTTTCCCACTTTCTTTTCTCTTCTTTGTTCCCCTGACTCGATAAAGGTATTGAAATAACAAATCACGCAACTGCAACATTAGAAGGCAATCAGATTTTCAACAACCGCTTTGGAGGTTTATTTCTAGCATCTGGTGTCAACGTCACGATGAAAGGTGAGCCTGAGCCCTCGATGGTTGTGTTTGTTCACTTTGCATTTTTTTTATTTGGTGCTGGGTTTTGGGTTTGTCATACTATTTCTTCCACTTTTGGCTCAGATTTGGCACCACCTTAAGCTGAGTTGTAACTAAGAGTTTCAGCTGAAGGTAATAAACCAAGCTAAGTACTTCAGATTTTTAGACAGCCAGACACTTCAGAGGTAACTTAAGGTTTTCCTACCATATTAAAACCCTGTTATTAGCTCTCCTGTCTCAAAATTGTTTCCGAACTGGCTACTGGTCTTTGGCACATCTCAAATTCCAATTCTAAGTTAGTATAATGGAAAGTCTTTTGTCACATACCTGAAAACAAGCATCCGGTAAATAAACATGCCTCACTTGGCTTCTAGGATCTAAAAGCATGAATATTCACAATCCCAAATCACTTTTTTCAGAAAATAGGAACAGTTTACATACATAAAATTCCTATGCAGAGTGGGGAAGTGTGCATGCGACAAGATCCTCTTGGAGGAGATTGGAGTGATGGTTTGAATGCCAGGCAGCTCCAGGAGGTTATTCTAGAAAAAAGTTCAGTTTGCAGAATTTTTACCTGCTTGGCTATACTTGTTATGCCTTTTCCTGTATGTTCTTTATACCACGTAAAACTCAAGCTCTGGCTCTCTGCTTCACAGCTTAGGTGCACTTTGGGACTTGACAGAAGATCTAGTAGCTGAATAACAGGGGGATTATCAAATTCGCTTATGCCTCGGACACATCTTTTAAATGCTGGAGGTGGTCAGACCTAATTCCCACCTCCGTTTGGTTGGAAAGTGCTTTATTCTTAAACTCCCCTGGGGGAAGAGCCATGCTTTTCTGCTTTCTAAGGGATGTGCAAAAGTCCTTATGGTAGACGAGAGGCTTTCAAACATTTGGGTTTCAGACTTCTCAACAGAAAACTTAAGCCTGGTAGGAAGGCTTGTTTCTCTAACCATTTAGTTCACAAGGAGTATTTAAATGAAGGCTTATCAGGTATTTTATGCAATGCATGCAAAGAGGAACAGTCTTTCTGGTCTGAGGAGTGCGCTGCACTGGCTGGCCGTCTGCCTTGTAATCTGGCATTGAGGACTTGATACGCTTAAATGCCAAAACTAAAGCGCTGGCATAGGACTAACTGTTCTGAATGGGTTTAGCTCTTAAAAAGAGGGTGGGGGGGGGACACATACTCTGCTTTAACACCTCAAGGAAAAAAAGTCATTGATCCAGGTGTGATTAGTTCTTGGCTCTTTTTTTTCCCCCAACAGATAACAAAATAATGAACAATCAAGATGCCATAGAAAAGGCTGTCAGCAGAGGCCAGTGTTTATATAAGATATCAAGTTACACCAGCTATCCGATGCATGACTTCTACAGGTAACGGGATCTTTTCCATCACCTACAGTAAGGTTTTCAAATAAAAACAATTTCTCTTCTAGCAGGACCCCTAAAACAGTTACCATGTGTCTGTTAACACCCAAATGTGTGCTCTCCCCCAACTGCAACAGAAGAGGATTAAACAAGTTCCCATTGTCTTGAATTCACTGTGGGCTTGAGGAGAATGTATTGTTACTGTGAACCTGAGCCTAAGGGATTATACAGAACGGCTTTTTCAAAACAAGGAACCAAAAGTATGCCATGAAATCCAAGTTCATGTAAAATTCCCATTTTACAGCCCTATGCACATCCTTTCATTAGCACTGTTCTGCCCCCCCACCCTCCCCAAGCACTTTTCTCAGCTCATCATTTTTTGATTCATGCCTGATGTGATGTGCTTTACTGCAGATGTCACACCTGTAACACCACAGACCGTAACGCCATATGTGTGAACTGCATCAAGAAGTGCCATCAAGGACACGACGTAGAATTCATTAGACACGATAGGTATGTTTCGAACGAGTATGTTGAGCAATTTTGACAACACAAGTGAAGCAGAAACTGAAGAGCTCTCTTTCTTCCTAGGTTTTTCTGTGACTGTGGTGCTGGAACACTGTCTAATCCCTGTACGCTTGCTGGAGAGCCTACGCACGATACAGATACACTATATGACTCTGCTCCACCTATAGAATCTAATACATTGCAGCACAACTGAATTCCTTTCAGAAAGAAAGTCCTGCCATTCTAATATCGTAACTATTAAAACTTTTTTTTTGGAGGAAGTTATACTTGCCCATTTCTGCAGAAAGAGACTGTATTAAAGCGGATGTGTGAGGTGTTGACACTATGGAGCTCAACCTACCAAAAAAGAAAGTGGCAATATGTTGACTCAGGATAACAGAACTGGGCGTTTTAGCATTACTGTGTAAACAAAGACTTTGAAGGGACAGAAGTGAAGAAAAATAAGCTGCAATTTTGTACAGATACCAACTTCTGAAAGCTGGTGTTTTTACAAGTAGCATTGAAACGCAGTCCAATTTGCAGTAGTACTATTCTGTAGACAAGCAGCATTCTTTGTTGCTGCCTTTATGGACATGGGTACCAATTGCTTTTGTAACATGGTAAAAAATGTGAGCTAGCACTTCTGCATTTCTTTTGATTTTTTAACATTTATTCAGATTGAGAAATATGATTTTAATGCTTTAATCTCATGTAGTTTGTTTCTAATTTCAAGCAAAAAAAATCTTATTGTACTTGAATGTGTCCTGTTTTGTTAGCACACCTAGACTTGCTGTAACTGTACTCATGTCCCAGTATGTACGTTCTTTCTATGAAAGAGAAAACACTAATCTTAAATTATATCCAGCAATTTTTCTGGTGTCCTCTGAAGTTAGAATAATCTCCTTCCCTGCCCCAGCAATAGTCTGTACTCAAACCACCCTAACAAAAAAAGCGAGTGTTTTAATGAGACTTCCTAGACTATAATGCACTATAAAACAAAGTACCCATGTAACTAAGTTTTGTGAATGAAATTTTACTATGTTTTAAAGTACACGGTAGAAAGTCTCCTCAAAACAGTCTTGTACTTTACTCTGTTCATAGTTTTTTTTGAACAGTCTGGACATTACTTACATAACCTGCTGGAAATCACAGCAATTTCCTGCTCTAATGAAGCTGAGACAAGTATATATACAGCCCTATACAGTTTCATAGCTTTTTTCCATTTATGTGTATTGGTGACAGCGGGTAATCAACAGCCTGAAAGTGTATGCATGTACCATAACATCTAGACTTAATATATTGTGGAGTACTCAATAACCATTATGTAGAGGGTAGGTAAGAATTAAAGGGTTTAATTTCCTAGGAAAGACAATGGAAAAATGGTCATTTTTAAAAAATAAAGTTTATTAGATCATAACGTTGTCTGATACCACCTTTTTGACAAACACTGGTGTTCTTAAAGATGACTGATCATAGCAGTAAGTTTCTTAACAGCATGTGCATCGCGTGTTGCACCATCCACCACCAGGCACAGGTACCTAAGGAAAATAACGAAGTCAGCTTTACCGGACACAGACACCGAGGGGCAGAGCCCAAGCTTCCTGTCACTTGCACAGCTTTAGAAGACGCAGATGCCATTTCGTGTCTGGTGTAAAGGCTGCCAGCAGCCATCGCTGCCTGACGCAGAGGCAGCCACGGGGTTTCCAGTACGACTGCAGCGTCCCCCAGTGCCCCCCCAAGCACTGCGCAGCAGCTGTGAGCACTTCGACACTGGGCTTATCCACGCACTCCTGCAGTTTGGCTCAGCTCACAGCCAGCCCAGCACCTCTATGCAAATTAAGCTCTTAGCCCTAGAGACTAGCACAGTGACCCAAGGCTTAAAATACTGCATTACTCATCATATCTGCCATCTTGTAGTCAGGCTTTAGTACTTCCCTCCCTCACTGCTTGTGAAGTACATCTGATATTCACAAAAATAGTTTTACTTCCCCCTCTACTGTGAGACTATGAGCAAAAGGCACTGCCCAAGTCTTAAAATGGATGCCTACTAAGCAATGCGCAACTTGGAAATGGAAAACCAAGGCCTTACCTAAATATTCTCAGTGAAATGGTCGTTTTCTCAAACTCTTGGGCTTTTCTGTGCCCCTTCTGAATAACTTCCTCTGGAATATTAGCAAGTCTTGCTGCATTGAAGCCGTAGCTCTTTGGACATGCTCCTTCAATGAACTTATACAGGAACGTAATTGTTTCCTGGCTTGGATCCTCGCTCTCGTTTTCAACCATACATGCCTAGAAAGAGTACGTTACAAGTCAGTGCATGTAATACTTACAGACTAGTAACTGCATGAAACGTCACATCCTTTTCTCAGGACACCTCGGACTCTGGGCAGAAGAGTGCAGAAAAGCACGCACAGCACGAGATCTGCCGGCCACAAGGAAAAATCCTTTGCTTCAGTGCTCACAACTCGTGCGTTACACTTGCACGTACCATGTGACCAAGGCGCACAGCCACGTTGTGTGAATAGTCCTCTACCAGCGAGTGGTAGTGGGTGGAGAACAGGGTCCGACACTTGATTTTCTCCGCAAGTTCTTTCACAACTGCACTCGCTATAGCTGTTCCGTCAAAAGTAGCTGTGCCTCTGCCTGGAGAAATGGAAAAGCAAGGACAAATGCAATGCGTTGTTCGCCATGTATCAATTCGTACTGTTTCTTTTCTCCCTCCTTGCTGTGTGGATAATTGACAAACAGTGGTGAGTAGTGAAGGCCACCAGCATCAGGGTGAAGTGACCTGAGTATTTGCCCTGTAACAATCACGCTCTCTTCTGCACAGCAGAAGAAGACATTTCTGCTCTCTTGAGACTTGCTGCAAGTGATTATGCAAAGGAAAGCAGGAAAACCTCAACTAGAAGTAGGCTAGTAACGATTGGGGGGTGAGAGGTGTTGTATTAGTTCCCAGGGCACCTCAGAAATACATGCTTTAGAGAAAATGACATAGATACTGACCAGTTAAAACATTAGGAGCATTATGAGAAAACTGCCCCTGTGTACTTGGTTGCCATTTAGACAGCCCAACAACCTCACAGCTAGTCTTTAATCTTAATTTCCATCTATTACAAAATAGACTAATTACCCAGTTCATCCACGAGCACAAGGGAATGCTCTGTTGCATGCTGCAGAATGCTGGAAGTCTCACTCAATTCAACGAAGAAGGTACTTTCGCCTTTAAAAGAAATGACAAAAAAAAAAAGCCACTAAGTAGTCAAAGATCTGAAAACCACAACTAAACCCCCATTTAATCTGCACTAGAGGCTTGGTCAAGCTAAAATGAAACTTGACAGCAAAGTGAAGATGAACAAAAACATCAAGCGCTTTGTCCAGCAGGAAAACTGGTGGGTCTCCATTTGCCAGAAAAAGCAGGTTTTGGTTCCTTAAGAGTACAGGCAGGGGCACGAGTACAATTAATTGAGTAGGTAAGTTTTAGGCCGCCTTTCCTGTCTACTTTTAATAGCACGGGTCAGAGGTACCAGCTGGACAAAAAGGGTCACAAAGGATACAAGATGGGGAGAATCTTTTGCCCCTTCTTGCTCTTAAAGGCACGAGGCAGGCCTACAGTGCGTGGCTTTTCAGTGTGAAAAAGCAAGCAGAAAATCTTAGAAAAGACTAAGAGACTAGACTTATTGGTTTGATTGTTGATGTCATAAGGTAATGAATTATTCAGATAATTAAGGTTGTACTTGTACGTACTCTACTCGAGTGAAGTATGACAAAAGAAATATGCTGCTGCTAAGGATTGAACGTCTTACAGGAGTTCCAGCAATCCAGGGCCTGAAATTTAGACCTGAGATTGTTTTTTAGCAGATTACAAGCAGAAGTACATACACAATTATTCAGACCCTTGCACGTGATAAATCCACATGCATAAAAGTCCAGATTTACTAGTTCTTTGGAGGGTGCATTCCAAATAATCACATGCAGCAGCAATTCATGTTATTCCAGAGCAGGCAAGTACTGACTTCACGTACTCGTGGCTGCATGAGCACTGCTGTGCTCTAAGTTAAGTTTTTCATCATGAATTATTAAGCAGCATCCAGCAATCCTGATTTTCTGCATTTACTTAAAGAAATTTTCAGGATTTAATGTTTTTAACAATGTTAGGAATAACTATTTAATAAATTTAATAAACCCCTAAAATTACATAGACAATTTTAAAATTATACTACTTAAAAGTTACTTCATGGAAGTCCTGTTGAAGTCCCTTACCAAATGACAGCCATGGAACAACTTTTGCTGTGCTTTCATTTCTGCACAGTGTGGAAACTAATGCATCAAGAACAGATTTCAAAGCTAGTTCTGCTGTGCAGCATTCAGCCTCGTGATGTGAAGTGTTAAAACATTTGTGCACATATTTGGAAGAGAAAAGAATAGCTCTCAGTTGATAGAAAAAAAGTTGAAAATGCTACATTTTTCTGCAAGAGAGAGGTGGCCTAGAAAGGGCAGGTTTTATTTCTAGCATAAGCACTTAAGTACTCTTCCATTCTTAAGATTTCTTCTTGTACTGAAATTAAACAAAATGGAAAATAGCTGGGCAAAGAAAGCCTTAATAAAATTCTCTAGCTGCAAAGAAAAGCCTTGATTTGGGGAAGTGTAAATATTTTTTTTTAATTAAGAACTCAGAATGATTCATTTCCAAATTCCTTATGTGCAACAAGTGCGGTAGGCTTAACTCCTTTCATATTCACTGACCCACATTTTTCAGCACAAAGATCACAGAAAATCTGCGCCCTCCTTCAATGAGTTGTGATAACTGCTCTTACTACCACAAAAAAATATTTGGTTTTTCTAGCCCCATGGCGCTTTGCCTACCACCAACAGGCAGGCTTTCCCATTGCAGTTGTTGTGTCACCCTCCGCTTCTGTCTTCCTCTCCACGGAAGAAACAAAATACGCCAAGAATTGTCAACTACTGCTTCCAAGAAGGAAGCCTGCCTCGCTCTTCATCGTCCGAAGAATTCCTATTTCAGACATAAGGCAGGCATTCCGATTGACACAAGGGACCTCTAGTCCTTGCGAGAAGGTACAAAAACAACTCTACAACAGCTACCTGAACATCACCGTCCTATTCCAGAACACTTAGAAAAAGATACCTATGTAAGTAGTACACAAGCAACGGTACAATACCCAAAAAGATATTCCTCAGACTTGCACCCAGCTGGAAGGCAGGCTTTTGGTATTAAAATTCATTAAAAAGTGGTCCTGTGCGTCTGTCAAAAATAACGGAGGACAGATATCAAACAAACCAAGCCTAACTACAATCCTGTTTCTACTCTGAACAATGAGAGACAACAAATTAGCTTCCCAGCTCTCCCTGCAAAAATCAACAGACTACCCCTTTCCAACTTGCCACTCAAAGCAAGAAAAGAAACTCGCTCGGTGGCAAAAGCACTTTGGACAGCTGGATTTCAGAAACTCACCTGACATAATTCTGTCTGAGGCGCCAAGTCTCGTAAATACTCTGTCAATCGGTGTAAGCCTGCAGACTTCAGCGGGTACGTAGCATCCGAGTTGAGCCATTATAACCAGGAGACCAGCCTGCAGAACAAACATTAAAACATTTAAATTTTTACTGTGTGCTTGGAGCTTCAGTTCCACACAAAGAACGAGGGAATGAAACTGCACTTCCCCTAAAACAAAGAGTAGAGGACATAAAGCTTCCTACTGTTTTAACAGCTCCAGGCTGCAGCATCACAATCTCAAGTAGGACTAAACTACTCTGAAAGCCCTCAAAACACCAGTTGTCGCAGCAAGCGGTGTTTATAAAGCAAACTCCCTGTTGCTTTCCCAGTTGCCGCTGATCTCTGTTTTCATCTTGTTCAACCTGCAGAAGCATCTTTTGCCAGATGATGCCAAGTCCTGGATAAGGCCACTTGAAAAAGATAAAAGATACTCTATCACTTTTTCCCAACCCCCTCTCGTAAGAGAAATGGAACTTACTCCTCGCTGAAGTAAGCGAAAGTAGAAAATCTCCTACCTAAACGTGGGCATTTTCTACCAGATTATATTTTGTCTTTACAGTGTAATTGCTGTACTGTGCTGCACACCCTGAGGACCACTGCTGGGACCTCCTTTGACATTTATAAACAGTCAAGTCATGCAATTCCTTTATGCGAAACACAGAGGTACTCTGGAACATTCGATCTTACGTAGATAGTCAATCACCTGTCTCATGAGCGTAGATTTGCCACCCATATTCGGGCCAGTTACTAACACACAGGAAGCTTCACTACTGCTATCTTCATCTTTGCTTCCTATCACAATGTCATTAGGAATAAAATCATCCCCAAAGAAAGTTTTTGTAATGCACGGATGGCGTGAATTTTTAAGTTCCAGGAAGGGAGGAGCACTATCCACAGGCAGTAGAATTACAGGTCGGCACAGTGGTCCATCACCATCTTGACTGTAGTTAGCAAAGGACATCAAGACATCTATAAGATTAAGAGAAATTCCAGTAAGTCACGCTTTCACCTTTCTTTATTCATTCACTGGAATGCATTTACTTATTGAATAGCATTTTTGTAAACACAATTTTCCATTTCCATTCCATTTCCCTGTTAAGGAAAACACCCAAGAAGTACTCGGGAAGAACAGGTAAAAGGTGGGGATATTCACAACGTCTTTCCTCATTCCTTCAGGATTTCTGCTGATGTCAGATTAAAAGTCCTCCCCTCTAGTTTTTAGTTTAAGGGTCTTTAAAATCCACATAATTTCACTTCAAAAGCTTTTTTTTTTTAATGTCCATGTATAAAATATTATTTTCTTGCACTGGTTTTTAATTTGGAACAAGATAAGCAAAGAGGAAATCATAAAGAGGAATCTTCTGTGACAGTGCATTACTTTGTCAAGAATCATCATACTGCTTGAAAGTTGCCAGAATAACTTTACATAAATATTAAAATTCTGTTGGCCTGGCAGAAAGCAGCAGCACAACCCCCCTCAATTAGCCTAGCTCGATGGTTCTAAAAGCTGATTACCTACAAAATGAGACCATGTTATCTGATATTAGAGACTTTATGTACACGTATTACAGCTGAACCTGAAAGCTGTCTCCCTCTCTACTGAAAATCAATTCAGTACTTGCCCTGGTACTGTGGTGTAGCTAACGCGACTGCTTCCCAGCCCGCTCGGAGAACCCGTTCCGAGAACACTCGCTGCCTGCCTGTCCTCCCTTTTCTGCCCCAGTGGCATTCAGAGAGCGCTTTCATTTTTCCCTGGAACAAAGACATCCCAGAGTGCCTCATGCTAGGAGAAAAATTCACAGTACAAGAGTATGCCGGTCCTGAGAAGGGAATACAGGAGACCGTTCTACCCCAGAAATTTAAGGAAGATTTGGGGAAGTCTTCCTCCTAGACTACCTTCTTCAAGGCAGTGACAACGACCGCTTTTTCATTTTTAAAGGCCGCTGAGAAAGCGGCCTGCTCAGATGGAAAGGAGATGACTAGCAGGTTAAGTTTTACACCTCCATCTGCACCACTGCCTTCATTTAATAAGAAGCTACTAATCCATACACGAGAATCCTAGGAGCAGCGAGAGACCCACCAGGCTACACTGAACTGTGAGAAATACTCAGCTGCACACCTACAATCGCACAACGGGAATGAAGAAAGAGCTTGCAAACACCGAGACCCAGCAACTGTTCTGCCGTTCACTGACAGGAAGGAAACAGGTGATCACTGTTAATTACCAATGCTGTTGTCACAATCAGAGTTTTTAAACTACAAATAAAGAGCTGGCAACAAGCCGCCTGTGCTTATCCAGACCAGATTTCATCATTTATGACACAAGAGTATTTTTACTATATGTCAAAATGCAGAAAACCTCTTACCTAACACAGCGATGCATTCCACAGCTGTCTGCCAGTCTTTGCTATTTTTATCAAAGTTGTAAAACAAACGCCTCATACAGTCTTTTAGTGCTGCATCTCTGCGCTCTTCAGCATTAACCATTGCAGCCAGCATCTTCTCGATCTCCTTGGTCCAGTAACGTTTATATCCCTTCCTGGTTGACTTCAACTCGTATTCCTCAGGCAAATTACGTGATATTGCACTTTCCGGTATTTCCATTTGGTACCGGTTTTTGCCTGCCCCCCAGTACAGCATGGATTTGAATCCAAGCAGTTTGCGTTGCTTATCCAGGTACTTGTGAAGATCTTCCTCTACAGCTTTAATATCCTGTAGTGCTTTATCATAATCGGGGTCAAAACCCGCCTTCGGAGTAATCACTCCTGTCTTTCGAGCCTGGTTATGATCAAAAGCAGTATCCCATCTCTGAAGCTCTGCACTCAAGTCTGGGAAGCGGCCGCCTGGATTTTTGGCTTTGCGGGTGACTAGCTGCTTAAGGACTTTAGATTTGAAGTTACTGGCAATTTCTTCTATGACATCGACAATTTCATTCATTACTTTAAACCCCTCCAGTGCAGACAAAAAGTCAGCAATTTTTTTTTTGCTGTATTTGATTTCTTCATAAAAGATGGCCCTGCTGTCAGGATGGTTCTGACTTTTAAGTGGCGATCCAATACTGTGAATTTTGCTGAGCAGCCTTTCAAGGTCAGGAAGTTTCTTCAGGTGCTCACTAACTTCAGACATTTTATCTGGCACTGCCAGAAGGTCCTCAACAGCATCTAAACGATCATTGATGGATTTAGGATTACAAAGCGGAGCGCAGAGCCACTGTTTGAGGAGCCGCTTCCCAAATGGCGTACAACAAGAATCAATCCTTTCCAACAAAGTACCTTCTGTGGTTCCATTGGTTCCGTTCTGCAGGACTTCCAAGTTCATCAGGGTGACTCCGTCCAGCACCATCCGCTGGTCGGTTTTGGCAAAGAAACTACTTGAACTCCTAGTTTTTGCAGTATCAATATCCACAGGGACATACTCCGCAAAGTTTGCCAGCGATAACAGCTCCTGATCAATCAGACATTTTTTGAGATAGAAGACACATCCCCCAAGAGCTGACAGAGCTAATTCACTGTTTTCACCAGGAGTTAATCCCAGCGAGTCACTCTCTGAAGTCAGAGATTTGATTACAGAGGGCAGAGAACATCCATTTTCAGGGTTCTGTTTCTCCTTGAAATAGCCTTCTTCAAGGAGGACTTTTAGTGTTTTAGATGCGTTCCAGAACTGGGAACCAGAGATCAGCCCTTCCTGAATGCAAGAAACAAGTGAGCCCTTCAGTATCTTCTGTGTGTCCACAGACAGGTTCCCCTTCTCATACAGTACCTGCACAGGAGTGTAATGCGCTACTAAAGTCCTAAACCTCGAACAGTGCCGGTCATCTGAGAACTGGCCTACGTAAAACTTCCCCACCGACGTGTCCACAAAGCAGACCCCATAAACACGTTGTCCAGAGGAGTCTTCTTTTTCCTTTACGCACAGAAGGTATTTGTTATGGTTCTCAGAGGGATCGCAGTCCAGAACACTGTAAGTCTGAGTTCCTTTGGTGATGATTCTGCATATTTCTCGGCGTACAACCTTGTCAAATTTTGTTGGGTGGGCCATTGACTTGTAGCGCGTTTCCATCATTTCGGGAGTTTCTGTTTGCTCAACACGGGCTACCTTGTAGCCTTTCTGCACTAGAACGTCAGAGAATCTGCCAAACGCAGTTTCTGGAAAACCTGAATGGGCCCAAGTACCTTTCATAAAGATCAGGCCCAACTCATTTACGCCAGTGACTGCATCCATATGATACAACTCGTAGAATTTTCCAACTTTGTAGAAAATCACAGCATCAAAGTTTTGACTCTTCAGCTGCCACCACCTCCGCATTCCTGGCGTACACTTGTTGAGATAGTCCTCAGGTACGTATAGAGTACATGGGTCATAATCAGGGTCACCCTGCCGTTTCCTGTGCGCATCTTTCTTTTTCCCTTCCTGCAGCCAATCAAGCTTTTCATGTTCCCATACTGCGAAGCCACTGATGCCTCCGCTGCAAGCATTTGCTTGAGATTCAAAACTTTCAGGCGCTGCAAAGGATGTCAGCTTAGACTTGGCTTCTAAAGAAACCGTTGCTGCTCTTTTGGGCATTTCAGAGCATTCATTTTCTAAGCTACTCCTTTTAGCAGGCTTGTTTATCTCTCTTCTCTTTCGTTTAGAAGGGACTTTTACAGGACTTTCTGCAACACTCTCTGCGTCCGTCTCTGTGTCAGTAGATTCATTTTCATCCACCCCACTACTAGCTTCCTCGCTGCTTGCCACTTCTTTCACATCAGGCTTGAACTCTACGTCAGAGCCATCGTGGTCGCTGTCAGAATCCAACACTCTTCTTCTTTTGGCTTTTATGGCACTTTCCCTGCTTGTTACTCGCTTATTACTTTTCACATCCTCCTCACTATTGCAGTCATCGCTGTTGCCTGACGCACTTTCACTTATCTGCTGGAAAAATAAATTCTTTTACCTATAGAAAATTCTGGCTACACAGTAAAGTATCACTGCCGCAAAGGGAAGCGCAAAAATGTGCAATAATGCAGTAGCTATGATACTTCAAGCAAGAGACAGTAGAGCCACAGCCAACTCCATTTACCTTCACAGAATTTAATTTTTTTCTGGTTAACAAACTGCTACCGGCCAGTGGCATAATTACTCCTCTTTGTATTCTTTACAGCCTCGTTCATTACTTTGCATAAGCGATGCTGATGAACAAGACATTTAAACTGGACAAAAGGCATATGGTATATGAAATTCAGCACAAAGGAGAAACGCCTCCAGAAGCTAACTCTGTGCTGTCATTTTTTCCTACTGACCTATGTCAGAAATGTGATTGGGTTTTGCAGCCTTTCTGTACTAGCCTATGTGAGGTTTTACCCATGATATTTTTTTTTTTTTTTAGTTAACTACCTATTCCCACCTACAAACATACTACCTTATTGTAACCTTCAAGAAGATCACGCATGTCTAGGAGAAAGACAAGTAACTCCACTGTCTGCCTTTTCAGCCTGAAACTTTAAGAACTCCAGCGCCACTGCTGGAAAAAAACAGTGGAGGGACTGTAATGAGTACAAAGTGCCAGTGCCCGCTGCGCTGTTGCCACAAACATAACACAATGCTTGGAGTGGCACCCGCCCCTCGGGGCAATGTCACACTGGAGGAAGAGTTAAGTGGGCCACGCTGACAGAAGAGGTACGGAAAACCATTATCCCATTGACAGTTTACTCATACCGTTCCTTTCCAAATAAATCTATTGCAATGCATATGGTGGTACTGAAATAATATTTGAATCATTCACAACACAACGCAATAAAAGATCTCTTTTTAGTTACCTCACCAACAGATTGGTGTTAACAGTACAAGAATTTGTATTTTAGTGCTACTCTACAAGATGAGGGCAGGCTCCAAAAATCCAATTTAACGCCCTAAGACAAATACTCAAAAAGTTAGAAATGTCTACATTATGACAAATTAAAACTTCAGATCGAACTTAGGGGAACTTGGAATATGAATAGCAGATAGAGAAGATAAAAAGATGTACCAGAAAAAAAAGTACTTTATGAGGGAGAAAGTGGATCACCTGGGTTACCCAGGGAGTGATCAATGAAGAGAGTCAGAGAAGTAGCTTCTGAGGTCAGTCTTTACCATACAGAACACCAAAGAGATATTAGACTTGTCTTTCCAACTAGAAAAGGTGAGAGAACAGCGTATGACCTGACAACACAGCAGCAGTACAAAAAAAAGACATGGATACATATGCATGCATGATTAAAGAGCAGATAAGCTGTGATTACTGTACCAGAAAATTGCAGGATATTCCATGCTTAGTTCCAAGAGACAGCTTCCAAGTTCTAGCACTATTTCTGAGAACGACAGCAAGTAAGAAAAATTTTACCTCCATTTCCTCCTCTTCCTCCTCTTCCTCCTCTGTGTCTGAAGGTTCACTGCATACTGCCAGTTCAAGCCTCTTAGTTTTATCTTTACTCATTGCATCGTCCGCGAGCACCATTGCTCTTTTAATTTCAGGCTTTGTACTATAAAACATACCTCCCTTCAGCGTCTCCCCATCTGATGAACCTGTAAAACCATGAAGAATTTGTCAGAAACTGAAGTTTCTCTAGCATTTAGCCAGTCCTTTAGTTAGCGTTCATACTTCACTTTTAAATGGATTCAGACAACTAGTGTAATTCTGTGTTGTTACCAGTCATTCCCACCATGTCTTAAATATAGCAACCCGTCACTCATTCAGCCTGATAAACTACCCCTAGAAAAAGTCTAAACACTCACAAATGAAATGCCTACCTAGTACATGAACACTTGAAGAATTGCTTCTATTTCTGTAACTCATTACCACATCTGAATACTTCTAAGCTAAGCTCTAAACACCCTCACACTAACTGTAGTTACTATTGAAAAGCACACTTTATACTAGCAGTGCAGCAGACCCGACTGAGACCACACGGCGATTTTAGCAATGATAGGCAAGTTCAACCATTAAGTTATCTTTTAAGTTATGGGCGCCAGTCATCTATGACATAACCTCTTGGCTAAAGCTCTGCTGGCCATTCAAACTGCTCCTGTAAGTGCAGCAAGGCGTCCAGACCCAACACTAACCTATTAGCCAGATTAGCTGATCATCAATCGTGCTGGCAATTCAGCCTGACACTGCAGGGTATCAAGCAAAGCCGACTATTAATAGCTGCACCATTCCCTCATCCTCTTTCATATCCCTTGAGCACCGCAGTTCCTCCCTCCACTGCCTGTACATAAACACAAAAACAAAGCCAACCAATCTACAGACTGATTTCTAGAAAGGGTCCCCAAAGATGCTGAAATGCATCTTAATGCCACGCTCAAGAACTGAATGGTATATATAGCATATTATATCTTCAAGTTGGGGAAAGAAAGAAAGAAGGGGGACATAAGAGTACGCTATAGATGGGGAAGGGCGATTCCTTTTTCTGCTCTTGTAAGTTTAGCTGGCTGCGTACGGCAGTAGGATCTGCTTGAACAGGTCCTTACACCCGCTCCTGTGAATCCCTTCATACGCTGCTATTAACTGAAGCTTCGGCTCTAAGTCAATGGTAGACAAAAGGCCGCCGACTTGCAGGAGGCCAGCTACCTCAGAAATAAGCCAAACAGAATTCTCTCTCACATTCACTTCTTTGAGCTTGCAGTAGCAAAGCACGGAGTTACAAGTAGCTGCTTCTACAGCACAAATGCAACACATTAACAAACCAGATCTCCATTTTAGTTTTGCAAATGCAGTGAGACGATCTAAAAATATTTTGCGTTTAATATTGACAATTTAACAATGGCCGGAGAAAAAAAACTTATCATATAATTTAACTGCATACTCAAGTGTGCAACACCTGCACATTCACTTAACCAACTTGTATGTAACTCCACTTCTTGCACGCCCAACTGTTAGAAGCCTAGCCCTGTGCCGTCTGTATTTATTCAGTTACAATGACACAATGTAAGAAACTTCTCCATTTTCTTACCCAAAGACTCCAACACTCTTACTTCGTATACAAAGATGCTTTTTGTCTGAATTTAAAAGCAAAGCATGTATTTTAAATATTTTTACTCTGTTCTGCATTAACCACATTTCTTCTAGATAGACCAGCATTTCTGTGCTTAAACATTTTGAACACTTCTTATTTTTCTGCATTTTTCTTTTGGTAAACAGATCAATTCTCCTTACATGTATTTGCTTCTAAGTGCAACTGCAAGCTGTTAAAATAGATTTGATTCTTTTAAAATACCTTCCGGAAAGTTACATATAAACCATGGACCAATCCACTTGCATTAAATTATGCTAACACTTATGGTAATAACATTACTATTTTAATTTTAAACTAACTATGGCTTAAGTGCAGTACATTTAAGTAAAAACAAGCCAAAAAAAGATGACTACATGATCACATGAGATGGAACTCTGACTTCCAAAAAGGAAGAAACTGCTTAAATTCAGCTGTTTCACTGACATCATAAGCAAATCCTACAGTGTATAAAAAATACTGATCACACCCGAAGTACTTGTTTGACTAACAAGACGACAGTTTACAGCAACATGATTTACACACGACAGTTTACAGCCAATGATTTACAGTTTTCAGCAACAGTAAAATTATAAAACAAGGGGAAAACAGATCATGATTCTTAATAAGGTGAGATTTATTATGCAAAATGTTGGTTTAATTCTTGATTAATTTGATTTTCATTAGTTAGCTAAGTCTTTTCATCAAGATGACAAACACCAACTCTGCTCTGCAACTACAAGCACTACCCTAACAAACGCTCTGAATTCTCAAGTTATATATTTTATTAACAAAACTGTACTGCATTGCTTGAAAGAAGTAACACCACAGTAGAATTAATTTTAGTTAACTAACATCCTGTGCCTCGTCTTTTGATTCTGGACAAACTGCAGTTCCCAAATAGCTGCTTAAAAACTGGGTTTGACATTCATAATATTTTAAGGATTTCAGGGCTAAAAAATTGAAATAGCGGATTTATCTTTTAGATTTTTTTATACTGATGGGAGAAATAAAAGAAAAAACTTTAAAACATAAGCAAGCTCTAACTTTGTGTTCCAATCTAACAAAGAAGAGGGCTTAGTGTTTTATGTTTAAAGAACTGTATAACCACGAACGCACCTGTAACCCTCAAAAACTTGCTTTCTCTAACTTACAAAGTACAAAACATGCTTTCCCACTCAATACTACTCTTGGTTTTGCTGCTCTTTCTCTATGGAGAACACCATACCCCAATACTCCATGCCACGCCTATTCTTCCAAAACAAGTGGCATATTTCCATTTCAGAAAGTTTTATTAATATCTCTTACCTTTGTACGGCCTCAGATATTTAATACTGACCCAGCCCCTCGTAGGGCTGTCATCAAAAAACTGTACGTGGACACGAGTGGATTTCCCTTTTCCTCTGACTATCGTCCTTTCAGTCGGATGGTTGTATATGAGACACGGCCACCAAGGATAACCTTCCATCTTGGCCCAGACCAAGTCACCAGGCGAATACTCGCAGGAGACACTGCAAAGACAACAGATGTGCAATTTAAGGAACACAAACATTTAAAACAGCTCCCTTCATAAACGTAACTGCACACTGCTTCTGCGCAGCTTGCCCTCTGAAGGTCTTGGAAGGCTCCTAGGTAGCGCAACCTGGATTATGCAGTCCTCCTATGCCACCACCAATACTTCTCTTAAGCGGTGTTTTGGATTTGCTCCTCCAAGTTCTACTGGATCCCCACAGAGATAGAGCTTTGTAGTCACAGAAGACTGGCCGAGGTCGGAAGGGACCTCTGGAGGTCATCTTGTCCAACCCCCTGCTCAAGGAGGGCCACCTGGAGCCATGTGCAACCAGACTCTTGGCAGATTTCTTCGGGGAGGGGGAGAGAGTAACTGGGTCCAACCAGACATTAACTAAAAGACTGCAGACTGCCTATTATGAATTGCCAACCTACATAACTAAGGCAAGTTTTCCTGTAGAGACTAATTCTCGACAGGGCACCCACAGGAAATGAGCAAGATCTCAAGAAACCCTCAAGCTACAAAAAATAAATGAATAAATTAGAACTCTGTCTCCACTGCAAAACACCTGATGCAGCTTTTATTTGCCTTCTCCTTCTCCCCCGAGATTTCAACCCAGCCACTCCCCCTCAGACGGCTGCGGGTACTCCTGCGGGCTGTACCCAAACAGCCGGCGACATTCAGTTAGCCGACGCTCGAGACACTCACCACCATCGCGATACGGAGCAGAGGCAGGAAACTTGGGCACGAGCGAAAAAATGGATTTCAAAACGGGAAAAACTAAAAAAAAAATCCCCTCTCTGCGGATGTCGGC
>NW_008824051.1:1952137-1956168 GCF_000699105.1 Pygoscelis adeliae
GCTGGCAGAGGGCCTGGGGCGCCTCAGGGCCTACCGCGCGGCAGCGCCCCGGCCTGCTGCGCTGTGCTCTCCCAGGCAGGCGCTCCCCGAGTTCAGCAGCTCACAGCAAGGTCTGTCCTTATTAACTGCAGCCCTTCAAACCCTGCTCCTTGTCTGCAGTGAGGCCACGCTGGTTGTTAACGATTAATGTTGAGATGGGATGAGCTGGGGCCGTCCCACAAAAGCACCCTCAGGGAAGGAGAACCTGTGGCACCTGCACGGGAGAACTTCTTTCCCGCCGCTGCAGTAGAGGGCAAGAGCAGCGGTGTGGTGGGAAGGGGAGAAGCTTGGACAGGGGCCGGCCCCGCTGCCAGGCTGCGAGATGGTACTTCTCAGCCGGCTACGCGGACAGATGCACAGCAGAGCTAAGAAATGGCAGCTAAAACCGTAGGATCTCTTCCTCTGCTCTTCCTACGTGTTTTTTTCATATTCATAGGTCAGGCTATGTCCTTTAAAAGCCATTTTTTGATGCATTAGAATACGATCCATCTCATGGTTCTTAACTGTTGTGCTTAAGCTACAGTATTACAGAGCAAAAATAAGAACTTAGTTTTATCAGCATAAATTCAGAGAAAAATTATTTACTGTCACTAGATGTCTGTTAGCGTAGCTTTTTCTTTCACTAAAATTGCCGTTTGATATTGCAAGCCAAAACCTCTCCTACCGTTCGGCACAACTGTAGCCAAAAATGTCAGAGGCACGCTCCCCCCGCGCGTGAAAAAGTAGAACTGCAAGGTAGGGATTTGACCACAAGAGGTCACGCAAACCCAAACGATACTGAAGGATTTTAAAAGCGTGTTCCTTCTAAAAGAATTATTTCCGTTGAATTTCAAAGCACAGTGTCCGTTTAACTTATCATCTGTTGCCTTCATAAACAATCTGATGTGTCCTCAGCTACACACACCTCAAACTGAAGTAGAAAAACAACTGCATTTAGTTTCCTGAGAATAGTCCAGGGGATTCCAAGGCACGTGGACTGCGGAGCGCTTGGAAGTGGGACACGCTGCAGGATAACCCCCTCGGCAGGTATTGCTGTTCCTGTCAAAAACACTCGCGAGGACTGGTACCTGCACTAATGTTTCGGTAGCACGTTTTTGTCAATTGTTTGCAGGAAATAGGCAACCCTATTTAAATTTGTAACTGTCTGGAAAATTACACTGATCATCCATCTGGCAGGCAGAAGCAGGGAGAGGGGCTGAGGCAGGGAGGGGAAAAACTTGGGAGGATGCTGAAAGCAGGCCCAGTCTTTAAAGATGAAGCCTGTTTTGAGCAGACTCCTGATAGACCCAGGTAGCTTGTCCCTGGAGAGGACTGTTGTCAGTTCGTGTGAGGAATGGAGATGACAGAAAAACCTGAAGGGACATCTGAATTTGGTGGCCTCCTGAGCCAACATGGTATGAGCGCCACAGAAGTCACTTTGGTGTTGGGGTCACTTTTGGTAGCCCTGGGACTTCTCCAGGCTGGCAGGAGCACATGAGTCAGTCCTGGTGACTCTGCTGGAAGAAAGTCGTGTTACTGATTTGGCACAACTGCGGAGGTCTCGAGAAGAGACCGCACTCCTTGGAATTTACGGACCATGTGGTCCAGAAGCTTGAGCAAGGGGCCTGGAGTGTGCACCTGTGAGAAGATTAGTGCTTTGTTTTGCAGCTTCTTAATTTGTCCCATGCAATGATACCAGTTCTCCAGGTCTGTGGTGTCCCCATGTCTGGGTCTGGGCATCCCTCCGTTTGTGGTGACAGCCACTTAAGAAATGCCACAATGGAAACATACCCAAGTCTGTATTTTAGAAAGTCTGGATCCAATGTCACATGCCCTCCCCGAGGTGGGGTAGCTCCGCACTTGGATATCCGCAATAATGTCAGAGTTAAACTTTGCAATACTGGATTATTGTACATCCCCTTTTCTCTGGTGGGCCCAGGCTGGGGGAAACATAGATCACACCAGAATTTATTAGATAGCCTTTTATTATGCTGCTAATAGCAAGGGACTCATCGCACGCTGCATTCACTTATTCCCTCATGCAGTTCACGAAGATGCGCACTAATACGTACCTGGACTTGGGAGACCAAGCCCAGCTGTTTAGTTAAAAGCAGAGGCGTGTATTGATGTGCCAGGGGCTTTGAGGTGGGCGTTCAGGAATTCCCTCCAGAGGATTTGTTTCATCGTATATATATGTGTGCGTGTATTTTATATATTTATATACGTAGATAGATAATCTTGTACTTTTGCGTATAGCAGCCTTCTTGGATGTAGCCTGGGTTGTACAACTCATGGTTGATGCTAGTGGGTTTGGATAGATGCGGCAGAGTCTGAAGTATTCAGAGTTTATCGGTTTTTGTGGATTCAGCAGGGCCGCTAGTCTCTGGAGCTTATCAGTTCTTGGCAGACTTTCGCGTGCTACCGCTTGGCAGGCGCTTTCCCTCTCTTCAGCCTGCTGTTTTCTGGTACCTGTTTCTCCATCCGCACACATGCCTGTAGAGCCATTCACACAAACTCACACAGAGGGGGCTTTTATGACATGTTCTTCAGTTTCTCTCTAGTAAAATACATAGTTCTAGTTGTTTTTCTACCAGTCTCAGCAGAGTAGGTTATAGAATAATTAAAACATGAAAGACTTTGAAGTTGTTTGATAGGAGGCTATGAAAGGTGCCATTACTGAAAAAACTGATAAACAACCCTGTCCTTCCCTCTTTCTTTGAATATCCTTTTTTGAAGAGAAAACCACAGGGAATTGTTAAGTCGCTGTAGTGCAGACTTTACACCAAGCTCAGCTGAACACCGAAAAGTGCTGTATTTATCTTAATTCTTTTCCTCTCTCTCCCCCTGCCAATGCATACAAATACTCTCACACAGCCTTCAACTGTGCTTTCTAGCTCCTAAGTGGTTCTGAACAATTTCCGTTCTAGGAACATTGGAAATGGCAAGGATTTGGCTTTTTTTCAAGATATTATCTCCAAATTTTTGAAACTGAAACAACTTTGGATATACCCTGCTTTATGAGATTATACAGTACCTTCTCTACAGCTGATACAGAAAAGGATGATGGACTGTTGTTAATGGTGGAGCAGGATCCAGGATCTAGCTTGCAGTGCAGTGACTCTGCTATACCTAGGCTTTCCTCTGGAGTTTGGAATTAATCATTTCTATCTTGTTAGATGCTGGAATAAGGAAAATGCTAACCAGGTAAATTTGAGGTCTTTCTGGAAAAATGAAATAATGTAAATCAAGAAGGATACCTAGAACAATAACCGCAACAGAAAAGCAAAGTACACTTGAGGCCAGGTGCCTGGTTGTTTATCTTCTGTAGTGTTTGCTGTCTCTGATGTTCTTTGGAAGAAACATTTGACAGGAAGGAAGAGTCATTCCTCAGGTGAGGGGTCTTGTTCTTGAAGTTGCCAGGTACAGCCAAGAGCAAACCAGTGAGGCTTAGGAAGCAGCAGGAGCAAGGGTGCTCCTGGCACAGGCAGTGCCCTCCCTGACCATGATGCAGACCCACAGCATATGAATCATAGGATCCTAGAACCACAGGATGGTTTGGGTTGGAAGAGACCTTCAGAGATCATCTAGTTCCAGCCCCCCCGGCCATGGGCAGGGACATCTTCCACTCGATCAGGTTGCTCAAAGCCCCATCTAACCTTGCAGAGTTCCAATGATGGAGCATCCACAACTTCTCAGGGCAATCCATTCCAGTGTGTCACCACCATCATAGTAAAAATTTTTTTCCTTACGTCCAGTCTAAGTGTACCCTCTTTCAGTTTAAAACTGTTTCCCCTTGTTGGGTCACTACAGGCCCTGTTAAAAAGTCTCTCTCCATCTTATAAGCCCCCTTTATATATTGAAAGGCCACAATAAGGTCTCCCTGGAGCCTTCTCTTCTACAAGCGGAACAACCCCAATTCTCTCAGACTTTCTTCGTAGGAGAGGTGTCCCATCCCCCTGATCATTTTTGTGGCCGTGCCCTGGACCCGCTCCAACAGGTCCGTGTCTTTCTTA
>NW_008824051.1:1956786-1973408 GCF_000699105.1 Pygoscelis adeliae
TGGCGCAGTTTAGCACTGTGCTTTGATCTTTCCCACAGCAGGGCAGGAATCTCAAGCATGTTCGATAGAGTGCCTCTAAGTCTGTCACAGGCCTATGTTATCTGAACACAGATGTTCTACCTGTCCAACACACAAGGCCTAACAACAATTAGTATGATATATGTATTTTTCGACACCCCAGCTGCAAGTCACTTGAGCGTGTTTACGATCCTCCTCTCCAGCCTTCTGTTATTTTCGCACAGGTCCCAGTCCGGACCCTTGAGGGATACCACTCATTACTGGTTTCCACTTGGACATTGAATTGTGTGGGCAGAGCAGGGTAGTGATAACCACAACAGCCCCGGAGAAGGCGAGGGGGTGGATCAGACCCAGGGTCCATCCGGGAGGCAGGGCTGCAGGCTGCAGGCACACCTGCAGCAAGCATCGCTCAGGCAGGGGCTGGGTGCCCAGGGCAAACAAATGGTCGATAACAAACTTTTGAAAGCTCTTCAGGCAAAATTTGCTAAACCATTAGCAAAAGAGCTATGTCTCTGATAGTTAATGTCAAGAGCAGCCTAGGAAATTTCACTTTGGTGGGTGTTTGAAGTACAAGATATGTGCGCTACTCCTCTTTATGTGTCTGCTGAGCAAAGTAACAAATTTGTCTTCCAGAGCTAACAGAAAGCTCTTAAAGTGAAAAAAAAAAACTGGCTCTTATAGGTAGGATTTTTTCATTTTGAACAAAACTGTAAGATTTTCTCATTCCAATATTCTGCGGTTGTCCCACTGGGACAAATGTAACAATTTTCACTTTTCCCCTCTAGTATAAACACATTTTCTGAAAATTTTTTAATATCTTTTATTTTCATTTTTTGGCACAAGACATGACTATGGAGGAAGATCGTGAGTCTTAACTGTTTTTTATAAGGCTGCTGCAAATACCCAGTAACTGTCAAAACCAAGTGAAATAACTCTGGCATGCAAATACCTTAATGGGGAGTGGAAAGAAGAGTCCACTGCTTCATTCGATAAATGTGTGTCCTTTCTCTGAGGTTGACTTGAGCTGCTTTTATACCCATAGAGGTGAGATGATCAGAAGTAACCTTAAAGCGGTGCTAAATGCTTTATGAGCCTTACCTTGGTGACAAAGGGTACCAGACCAATCTTAGATTGTGAGGTGGAACGGTTTACAGAAATAGTTTCATCATGCTAGTATAGACAGGACTGAAGACAACGTTGACCTTTCTCAGAAATTCCCCCAAAGGAGAATTTAAGCATGAGATGTACGCTGTAAATAAGGTAACCTGTGAAAGGTTACGTTTTAAGAAAAATACAACCATGACAAAATGTTAATGAGTACTGAGGTCATTCTGACCTAAATATAATTGATCTGGTAGGCTGGTAAGGATCAGATATCCTAATATACCAATTTTGTGCAGGCTTGGAAAAATGAATATGTAAGGATGTTGTAAAAGTGTGTTTAAAGGGCATTTTTTCCCCAGTGCTAAGTTTACTACTTCTCAGTTTCCTCCTCAGCATCCCGCATACTTAAAGGGCTAAGCATGAGTATGAAAATAAGTCAGAGACAGTTTATTCAGTAGCTCATTGTTCTGTAATTTGATTGAGAAACCACCTTTATTTTCGTAACAGAAGATCATTAATTTCCTCTTTGCTTGCTTTTTGCATGTCTCCAGACATGCAGCTTCCTTCCAGTTTTAGAGGAACAGGTATAGCTGCAAGAAATGAAGCAAGCACAAATGTGCAATGAAGCACATTTATTTAGGGTCCCTTTAATTACACAGTCTATGACTGAAACCTTTTTACTGTTTTTCTTACATGACAAAGCAGCAAAAAGAAGAGATGAAACTGTAAGATTTCTGAATAAATGATATTTTAGGATGTTTTGTTTACAGTGTGCCTTCTTTCAGATGCAGGTCTGAAGTGAGATGAGAGCTGCTGGAATGGCATGTGGCAGAACTACCAGAAACAAGAGTTCAAAAATCAAGAAAAGTCTAAACATAACCCGTGAAACTGATTCGCAACCAAAACCGCAGACAGACTGCATCTCCAATTCAGATGTTTCTCATGTGACACAGTATAGATCCGTGCATAATAATAGAATGTCCTAAAAAAATAGAGAGAAAAAAAAAAGCAGGTAACAAAAGAAAAATGGGCCAGGGCTGAAGATGATCAAACTCTTCTCCATGGTTCCATCCTGCTCCCACAGAGCAGGAACATTCATCTGCTGATTCCGTTGGGTTCAAGATGCTCCTGCTTTGTGAAAGTGTAGTAGCCACCCACAGTTATCTTGCTTCCTGCCTTCTGTTTTATTGTGCTTCTATTAATAGTATGAACGCTTGTGGGTTTTTAGATGATACAGTTTAATAATTTCAATTTGCAAAGAAAAAATAACTCATAAATCCAGAAAAAAACAACGGCAATCAAACAGTCTGACCTGCATAGCACAGGGCATTGGAGTTCCCTAATTCAATCCCTGTTTAAATCAGATAACCTCTTGTGGAAAACAAACTGTTTTGATTTAAAGGTTTGCAAAGACAGATCATGACAATGGTCTGTTAATTAAGTACCATGAGATATTTGCAGCTGTCGAGGCAGGCAACACAAATTTCAGCTGGATGGATAGGGTTAAGCAAGTTTCAGTTTTTTTCGCAGTACTGAATTAGCAAATCGGTGGTGCAAAAAGAAAGTATTTGTATTTTGCATGCCTGATGTTCTCTTACTTCAGAGATATCACCTGTCAGCATTGATGATGGGTGAGGAGGCAAAGGGAATGCAGCCTGGTGATGAAGAACAAGTATGGTCACTGCTTGGAGAATTAAATGTTTCAGTTCTGCATCCCTGCCAGATACTGCTCGGAGAGCCAAAGGAAGATTGGTTCCTACTAATTAAAATGCAGGGGGAAAAAGGAAGAGGCTTCTTGATTTCCTTCTTAAATCTATAACTTTGTTCCTTATGGAGAGCTAATCTCCTGCCAAGTGACATTGGCACTAAATCTGGGAAATGTCTTCCAAAAGTTGTTTCTCTGATGAAGGTGCAGATCGGGACAAGGATGAGGTGACATGGGGCGAGGTGGCCTGTTCTGCTATGACACGATGCTTTGAGTTTCACGCTGGAGGAGCGTTGTGCCCACTGAGCCCTGTCCACGCTGGATCCATCCCCTGACTCAGACCTCAGCTGGCAACTGGTTTTCACAGCAAGAGAGATGTAGTTTAACTATGAACCTTTGCTGAATGAGTATGCTTTTACTGGGATGTAATAACCAGTCAGCTTACTGGGAATTAATAGCTTATCAGAACTACTACTCTGATAAGAGCCCTTTTTTGCAGACTTCTTAATGCAGATGCTCTGAGAGGTCTCTCTCCTGAAGTTTCTGTTTTATTAGCAGCTTTATATTTATGTGGATTTATTTTTAAAGTATGCATACACTGAATTTGTGACAGTCAACAGTTCATTGATTGAAGTGAGTCTAGAAATCAATTTTCCCCATAACGGCCAGGTTAGCGCTTGTGAAGTAGTACAAAGGGCAAAAGGTCTGAGGCACTCAGAACATGAATTCAAATGTTTAACAAGAGTTTGTTTTCATGAAAATCACTGCCTGTATGCTTGTGGCTGCACTAGAGAGCTGGTTCAATACACATTTCTCTGACCTAGTAGTTCACACTGTAAGATGTCTCAGTTTTACAACACTGCTTTTTTAATGTAGCTTGGTTTTCATTATCACTTTATATTTCAGCAGCCAGACTTGGGAGCCACATAACATGAAGCTTCCGGGGAGACAGGTCTTGAGATCTCTGAGATGGCAGTAACGACCTCTCTTTAAACTCGGAGAAGCAACTCATGCTTGGCCCAAGGTAGAGCAGGGATCACTCCTTGGTACGTGTGGTGGAATGTAAACCAGGGGAAACACAGAGGTTGAGAGCTCTCAGTGGAGTTACCAGGGCTCTCATCCCTTTCATCCCCGTGATGGCAAAGACTCTCTGTGCCGTGCTGTTTCCCCTCCCGTACATGGCAGTGGCTCTGCGTGTCACCTCACTTGCTCCTCTCCATACCATTTTTGCCGTCCCTCACAAGCTCAGGACCCTCTCTGTGGTTATCTCCTTTTTTTGCTGTTTGTACCAAAGATCTCTTCACATGCTGGGGACACAAGTTTCCCGTTCTTGTATTTTTTCCGTAAGCCTTCCTTTTCACCACAGGCATCTCCAATCCCTGCCAAGAGCTCCGCTTGGTGCTGTTTTTCTTTTCTTTCTCTTTGAGAAGGAAGCCATGTAGGGTGCTAATATTATATGCTCCACCAAGCTGCTGTTCAAAACTGACATACGTAAGGGCAATGTTATGCTGTAAGGTATTGATCTGTAGGCGGTTATCAATCTGTCCTCATTCCCCTCCTAGTTTTTACGAAGTTTTGACCACCATAACTGAACAGAAACAGCAGCAAACCCTGCAGACAAATACCACCGCATTTGGATATAAAGTCCAGTTCACTATTTTTTGATACTGCTTTAAAGTTAGGGCAAAATATTGTCAAAACATCAATTAATACAACTGGTACTGGTCTTCCAGTGGGTACCTAACAATTATCATTGAAATCAGTTGCTAGTATAATTGTTTTGGTACACAGTTTATTTGCTAAGTTATATTATAACCTGCAATCAGTTTAGTAATCTCCTATTGTAGTTGTTAAAAGAAAATAAAAATACATTAAATGTATCTGGATGGCATGCTATTTCATGATACAATATGGCAATTAAGCAGGCTGGGGAACCAGTGAGGCAAGGAGTGATATAGGGGAAATATGCCTACAGTAGAGAATTATTCGATATATTTCTGCAACTGGCATCCACACCTTGGAAAGGCAGGGGATTTAAAGCTAAATGCATTTCAAGTAAAAACAAAGGTGTATCTCCACAAATTAGAGATAGTGCTAAATACATGAATTCTTTCCATCGATCAGACTCTAAAAATTATTTCCTTTCTCAAGCAAGTTTCCATTTTAATTAAAAAAACCCTAAGATTTATTGATATCTAAAATAGGCTACGATATAAAGATGTCGTTCTCCACGCTGTCCTTTAACTGCCTGCTAAGGCCAACAATTCAGTCATGATCTGGTGACAATTGTAGTGCCCTGGAAGTCCTGCACTGCTGATCGCAGTGAGACTTGATGCAACCCTGGTGGTCTGCACTGAGCAAGAACGTTATCTGAAGCTTGATTTTTAGGATCACTGCAGTATTTTCTTCTCTGTTTTCCTGTGGAGGATTTGGAAGAGATGTGCGTAAGGCTTTTTGCCAGGACAGAGCAGGTAGCCTGCTACATGGAGTTACGGAAAGGATGTGCAGCCAGCCCTCGCGTGCTTATCATGAGACTGACGTTCAGTCATCCCCTTTGTGTGATCCAGAGCACGTGCAGGCTGACCGTAGCTTTTCCCCCTCCTCAAATACTGGATGACCCTGGTGGTACTCTTCCTCATCCAAGGGCTTCCTACGTTGCCTATGGGTTTCCTACATCGCTCTGCAGAACCAGCTCCAACTAACCCTTACATTAGAACACATTGACGGCTGTTAAAAAATGGTGGACGCCACCTATATTCCTTTTATGTGTAACACAGGTGTCAAAAACATATAAAGTAAATAGTTCTGATTTTAAAGGGACACTGAAAAAGTGCACGGTTTTAGAGTTTTTTGCCAAAATGTAACAGGATAATTATCCACCTCTGAACAGAACTGCTGTAGCCGTGACTGATAAGTATCTTGCCTATGTGACTCAATAACCTGTGAACTGCGATTTTCATCAGAAATGTGAGTTCATGTGCCTGTGCCAGACAGAAAATATCTATATTGCTCATTCTGTAGGCACTGGCATTTTCACAAATTTGACACTGAGCAGTTGAGAGGTTAGACTAGTTGCACAGCAAGTCTGCTATCTGCTGCCTGAACTTCAGAACTCAAAGCTTCTAGCTGTGACATTCGTTCATGCATAATTTGCGGTATAATCTCTATCACTAAATTTGACTTTTCCACAGGGTTACCAGGAGACAGGGTCTCATTTTACACACTACCTTTTCATTACTGGTTTTTTGTTTCACATTTAATGGTCTTCTGTTTGACACATTCTCTTTTCTTAATCATAAATGAATATCCTGCGTTCATAGTAATAATACAGTGCAGCTTTTGTACTAATAGAAGTACACCTAAATAATTTTCACTTGTCTTGGAGCATCTGCTATCTCCTCCCACATTCTTCCTTCAATCTTAACACAGGGTCTCTTAAAGAAAACCCTGCTTCATAGTTAAACTAGCTCATCGAATTGGTGCACCTTCTAAACATGTTTCTTTTTCTGTGGATGGAAAATGCACTTCATTATTTTGAAACACTTTTGTATTGGAAAAATTACTAAATAGCTGAAGTATAGTTTGTTAATTTTCTGGGTAAAGTTTCTGTTCACTGTCTTCTTCTCTCCCCTCAGGCAGTGGCTTGCTTACCTCTCAGCCAATTACAGCTGGGCAGCACCCGCAACGGGGATTCATAATTTTAGAAGAAACTCTTGGAAACAGATGGCCCCATATTTTTTTGGTGAGGACTGCTGAACTCCTTTAGTATCTAATTTAAGTAAAATCTGTGAGCTGACAGCAGGATAGGACTCATGCTATATTGCCAGCTTCAGGCATTAAAAAATAACAAGTTTTTAAAATGTAATGAACTTTTAAATTTGCCTTGTGATTTTTCAAGCTCCAAGCGGTCTAATTCTCAAATATTTCTCTGGAAGGATGAAAGCTAAGAACCTGCTTTCCTTTCAAATAAAAACTTACATTCCCATGTAGTCCGGGGCATTTGGAAACTGGGGTTTCACAAAAGGTATCACGTGTTGTGAATTTCATGGAAAAAAACCCTGGCACTTGCAACTGTGCAGCTGACGGTACACAACAGGGCAGTTCTGCACCCTCACTAGAGAGCATCTAGTGCGTGTGCCCATGGGTATGGGTATGCACATGCACATAGACGCATGGTGCTAAATTCAGAAAGTTGTCTTTCCCGAAGTGATCATCTTTCCTGGAGTGTATGAAGGGTAGTCCATTTTCAATGAACTGTCCACTGAGAGGGAGAAAGTACCTGTTAGTAGGCAGGGAGAGTCTAAGGGGATAGCTGTACGCCTTTTAATGGACCTAGCTGGAGTGGTTGAAAATGGCACAAGAGCTAGGTACTCACAGTCATCCACCAGCTGGACGTCACCTTCCGCAACTGCTTCAGATGGAGGCGACCGTGTGAAAACTTCCATGCCAATTAACTCCACGGCAAAGTTAGACATGAGCTCAAATCACAGGTGTTCGCTGATATTGCAAAGATAGAAAGGAATAATACTTACACAGCGTTACTCTGCTGCTGAGAGACCAGGTTAGTGACCTCCAGCACAAGCAGCAGAGTCATTCCAGGTGTCTGCAAAGTAGATGTAAATTTACATCTTGATTTCAAGTAAGTGTGCCTAGAATAAGTGCAAATTGCCATTCAACCATTTTCCACATCAGTTTTAAAGGTAGTCCCCAGTCCTCAGTGATTTGTTTCTACAGAGCAGACTGGCTTTGTGTAGCACAGGGATGATAGGTGACACTGCTGTCGTACCACGCTGAGACGGGGCACGTGTAGAAACACAGATCTGCCCCACGGTCCCCAGCACACTTCCTCTCATGGTTGCGTGGGTGGCAGAAGGTGGTTAACGCTTCATTTTCATGGTGTTGGTGCACTGTAATAACTGCAGCATCACGACACTGAACCAGTTTCTTTTTGGGCTGCCAGTGCATTTTTCCTCCGCTTTAAGGATTTTGTGACTATGGTCCATGCTATTGTCAGAAAAAACAACTCCTTTCCGAGCAGTTTGCCTTATAAAGAAGTGGTGAGGCAAAGAAGATCAAAAAGGGAAAATAAGACCAAAACAATAAGGGGAGAAAAATGCAAAAGGTGAAAACAAGGATCAGGGCATAGGAGAGAAAAAGAAAAGTGGTTGAAAAAGGAGAAGAGTAATCAATGGAAGCAGGAGGAAAAGGAACCTTAAGAAACATGAGACCGCATCTGGAGCCCTTCTAGAGGAACACACCACCTCCTTAAGGCACCTCCCTGCCTTAAAAGGAGATACAAGGCCCCAACTGCACCTGAATCTCTTCGGTGGAGTGTTTTAGCTAGCTCTGCTACCTGAAATGAAGTATGTCTTCATGACTTGCTCTAGAGAATCATAAAGCTATTTCTTAGTGAGACAAATTTATTAGTGTAATCTTTGGGGTTGGTTGGTTTGTTTTTGTTTAAAAGGACTGTTTCTTTTTTCTTATAGCCAAGCCAGAGAACCCTGACAGGGACCAGCAACACCATCTAGGATGCTGCAGTAGAGGGAGCCACATCATCACCATCCATAATCGTTCATCTACATACGTTGCACTTACCTTGGCCCCCCGTGAACATCTGTCAGCCACGTGAACTCTCACTTGCTTCCGTAGAAAATGATCTATAGAAAGAAACATGTATACTGAACACTCAGGCCTCCTCCATCACTACAAAGGACCAATTTATTTAAACAATATAAAATTAGAGCTGTCCCAGTAAGAAACATAATCAAAGAGGAAAGTTGGTACGCAGAAACCTGCCCAAAAGGGTTTATTCTGTTAGATGGTTGTGGGTCACTTTGTCTCAGCTAACGGGTTAGACACATTTTTCAACTACTTTCCAGCAACATTGTGTTTACCTAAATATGCATTCTGCATATCTGCTGCAGTGACCAAAGCTCTGAAGAAAAAGGAATAATTGCACGAGTACATCGCATGCTTTGTATTGGTTTCACGATAGTGATTTTTCTGTTAATCTCTTATCTTCCAGTCATATGATGTTCTGCGTGTTAGGACACTGGATACCTCCATGTGCTTCACGCAGTAAGATAAATTGAAAGAAATAGTCTAATTAGAAAAACAGCTCCTAACGCCAGGTGCTAAAGGTTTAGCATCACCACCAGGCGTTATTGTCTTTGAATGCAACAGTGACAGGTTAATACAATATTAATCATGGCTTTGTTACAACAGACAGAGCAAATAAAGTTTAACATAGTTACCTGCTGAATCTGACCTGATAGGACTTTCAGGAAAAAAGGTTTGGGTTTTTTTAAATGTCCAAGAACCAGATTTCTAAAGGCATTTAAAGATCAAAGAATACAAACAGGAGGGTCAAACGGTGCTTTCTCATATCTGTATGTACCTGTTTCTTAAAGGGCTTCTGTTAAGGCTGCCCGCTCACTGCTGGAAATAGGGTTAGGCTTACAGGTCACTCGCATGTTCCTAAATTGTACTTGAAGTGGTTTTACTAGAGTTTGTTTTTATCGCCTGGAAATAAGCATCTTTTAAAAACAGGCTGCAGAATGTTATTACTTCAAGACTTTCGTATTTTTTATGTTGTTTTTATAATATTTTATGTCATTGCTCTTCAGTTTTTACTTTTGCTTAATGCACAGGATGGACTAATTTGTTTCAATGTCAAAGGGATGGAGGAAGTGTACTTCCCTAACATTAAAAGTATAATCGGATTCAGATTACTTCAACTTTCTGGTTTTTATGCTTGGAAGTTAGATAAACCGGACCCAGGACGGTTATTCGACTTTCAAAGGGAAAAGAAAATAATTTGTTCTTAAAAATTAAATGAAACCAACAGATTATAGCTGTATCCTAGGTGGTATATCATATATGCAAACGAAAAGCTTACGTCCCTGGGAGTCACACTGCAGATTCAGGATAGAGTGAGTTTGTTTATATTCTGATGACATTGTTATTTAAAAATAGTTACTAGCTATATGTTGAACCTAACTTTTACAATAAATTACTGCTAGAAAGATGTTAGAGTTTTGAGATCCTTTACATGATTTTGTAAATTGTACTTTCTTATAACCCCTACATAATACATTGAGACTATGGAATCCAGTCAGCCTGATTGCTCGTCATTTCCCCTCTCCCAGAGCTTTTGTTAAGTTAAACCAAAAAATCCAGTAATATTGCAGATTTTGTAACCTTTGGGGTCATTTGTAAAATTGAACAAAGCTCTAATATGAGATCACTTTTTAGGAAAATTCCAAGTTCACACAGTATTGTAAAGAAATAAGCAGGGTTTCCCCCCTCCCTCCCTGCCCCCCCGTTACAGTTGGTAGTGTTTTCAAGTCCTGCCAGTAAATACAGTCAGTAGGGTGTTCTTAATAAATGCTTTTCGTTTTTGCCATGCTGAAATTCCCTTTTTCCCTGCTTACGTATTTTGACACCCCGAATTTTTTGTCCCCCCTTTCCCTAGTCTTATTGCTCTCGGTGAAAGGCAGGCCTGTTCGTATTTGTACTGTTCAACATATCTCTAAAATTCTGTGTGGTAAATGAGAGCTCCCCTACCAAAACTAAAGATCTTTTTTTAAAGTATTTTTATTAAGTAAAAGTTAGACAATTATTCATTTTGAATTCTAGAGCAAGGTATCAGGAAAAAAATGAAGCTAGGAGAAATTCTGTCTGACTGATAAATGATATTCCCTAGGTTTGCTAAGTAGCACATTAACGATGCATATGCGTTATTAAATTCTGAAGAGTACATCACTGGCATGTAAATTTCCCTGAGGCGTGTGGTTAGATCACTAAGTACCTGCATTTGTCTTTTGAAAGAGTGATTCATACACAGTTGATCATGATTTCATACCAGATTTACACCCCGTGCAAGTCCCCCTTCTGGCTGACTTTTTGGTCTGTATGTTGACAATAACCTTTTGTGACTTGGACACCTAAGAGGTGAAATTATCAAAAGAGTAGAAATTATCAAAAGATGGATGTAATATGAGCCGTATTCAGAGGGACATTAGCCCTTTTTCAGATGTAAGGACAGGAGAAAAGGTACGGCACAAAACAATTCTGCTTTTAAGAGGATTGATATCTAAAAGAGAATTACCGCAAATTACCAAGTTAGAGTCTAGTTTAGTTCAGTTTAATAGTATTGAAACAACATGAGCGATATGTCAGTAAGTATGTGAGACGAGCAGTTTGAAAGAATGACTTTATGCAGTTTAGAGAGGAAGAAGTGTGAATTACTCTCAAACTAGACTTCTCTGTGCATTAATTACAACTTTGATATTCAGTCAAGTAATAGAACACACGATACTGTAGTACATATTTTGTTTACGATTGCAAGTGGAGAGATTTGTATATAAAGTTAGCTGAAATTTTTCATACAAAAAATTCATTTGCTGATAATGCAATTTTGGATCAACTGGAACTACTTGCAAATTCATACTGGAATTTGGCCAGTAAGCTTCAGCTGACAAACACAGAAAGCCCCCTAAAATGTGAAGCAGTGTGTTTTAATATAATATTTTATCATGAGGTGTGCCACTTTTTCATTTTAAAATAATGTTTTATTTCAAATTTAACTATTTAAGATGGCGTGAGAGTCTATTAAAATCTAATAAAATAATAATATTGGATTTCAAAACTATTTAGTTTGTCCTAGCAATCATTGTTACTTTCTACTTTGATCAGGATGAAACCCCAGACTTTTCTTTTGAGTAGACCTTAAACAATTAGCTTTTAAAAATCACGTATTGGTTCAGCTTCTTTATTTAAATGAAGAATATATTTCTTTCTTCAGATTTCATTTTAGAATATGCTCTGAGCTACCAATATACAAAATGCAGCTTGAATTAGGCTCTGTCACTTACCTTCTGCGAGCAGGTGCACCACATGGCAGGGGAACCTGGACTATTCCTTGCACAATGCAGTTGAGGAATAAAAGCATACGACTTAAAGATGCTTCTGATTCTGAAGCCAAATGATAAGTGTGCTTAGTTCTCATGTGGTAACTCTATATGTTGATGATTTACAAGGACAAGGAGGATTTCGTGAATTATAGGAAAGACTGGTAGTGGACATAATACGCTTGGGTTTTCAAAAAGCCTTTGACAAGACTCCTCATGAAAAGCTATTAAAGAAATTACATTTCCATGGGATTGGAGAAAAGGTCCTTTCATGGTCTGAAATCTGATTACAGGATAAGAAGCAAAAGGAAAGGCAGAACTGTCGCTTTTCAGGGCGGAGAAGGGTCAAGAGTAGTGTCTCTCAGGAACTGCATGTGAGGCTGCTTTCATTCAACATCCTCACCAGTGACCCGGAGAGGGAGGCAGACAGCAAAATCCCCAAGTTTACAGAGATTAGCAGTCAAACGATGCACTGATGATGGGGAACTGAGCGAGGGGTCAAAAAGGTGGCAGATATGCTTCAGTGCAGATAAAAGTATAGTTAGTATATCTAAGTCATGCTTACACGATACCGAGCTCAAAACAGGCAGTTAGAGCACTCGGGAAAGGGCTCCTGCAGCCAGCACGGGCAGGTCACTGAAATCATTGGCTCAGTGCACAGCAGCAGCTGGAAAAGCAACAAAACGCCGTCAGGGCACCATCAGAAAGGGTCCTGGCAACAAAACGGATGGCATCTCGGGGCCGCCGCAAAGGACCGCGGCAAACCCGCAGCTTGTGCCCTGCGTGCAGGCAGATCTGGTCCCGCGTACCTCAACATGGGCAGAGAGGCATTAGACATGGCAATGAAATTTTCAAAGGATGGAGCCGTTGCCTTGCATGGAAAGACCAAAGGGACTGGGACTGTTCGGTGTGGAGAGGAGAAGACAGAGCGGGATGTAACTGAGGGTTACAAAGTCACTATAAGCTGAACGGGGAACTGTTGTTCACCAGTCTTGCAATGTGAGAGCTGAAGGTCACTCAATGGAACTAATTTCTGTACTGAAAGAGTGGTTAAACATTGGAACAGGCTGCCCAGGGAAGTGGTTGAGTCACCATCCCTGCAAGTATTTAAAAGACTGTCCTGGTTTCGGCTGGGATAGTGTTAATTTTCTTCCTAGTAGCTGGTACAGTGCTGTGTTGTGGATTTAGGATGAGAACAAAGTTGATAAGGCACCGATGTTTTAGTTGTTGCTAGGTAATGCTTACACTAGCCAAGGACTTTTCAGCTTCCCATGCTCTACCGACTGAGAAGGCTGGAGGTGCACAAGAAGCTGGGAGGGGGCACAGCCAAACTGGCCAAAGGGACATTCCATACCATGTGACGTCATGCTCAGTACATAAACTGGGGGAAGCTGGCCGGGGGGCCGCTGCTCGGGGACTGACTGGGCATGGGTCGGCAGGTGGTGAGCAATTGTACTGTGCATCACTTGCTTTGTGTATTATTATTATATTATTATTATCATTTTATTTCAATTATTAAACTGTTTTTATCTCAACCCATGAGTTTTTCTCACTTGTGCTCTTCCAATTCTCTCCCCTATCCCACCGGGGAGGGGGGGAGTGAGCGAGCGGCTGCGTGGTGCTCAGTTGCCGACTGAGGTTAAACCACGACAAAGACGTGTAGATGAGGCGCTTAGGGACATGGTTTAGTGGGCATGGTGGTGTTGGGATGACGGTTGGACTCGATGATCTTAGAGGTCTTTTCCAACCTTAATGATTCTATGATTCTATGATTCTAATAGGAGATGGGTTTAAAAGAAATGAAAGATGTGCTGCTCTACATAACAAGGACTGAGCTTCTGGAACTTGCTGCCCTAAACATTGTGGTTCTGATGCTCTCAGCAAGCTCAAAGAAGGCACAGGCAAACTGTCTTCAGCTCCATCAGCAGACACTAAAGGGACATACCCTCTTAACATCCCCAATCCAACAGTTGTGGATACTGAGGGAATGTGCTGCAGAAAGTGGCCAGGCTCAGGTGCTCTCCTTATACGGCCTCTCCTATTGCCAGTGCTGGAGACAAAGCATTCGGTCTGGAAGGTCCCAGCAGTTGGAGCCAGCAGGGATGTTTTTCTACTCTTATATGCCTCGTTTTCAGTAAAGTATGGGCTGGTCGATTCCTACGGTACTAAAAGTAGCTTAGTAGAGACGTCACCCCAGCACAGGGTGGGTTCAGTACCAGACTAAGGGATTTTACAAGTAGGGAGGAGAATGGAGTTGGTAATTGCTTATCTTCACAGGGTTCCCGCATGGGAGCTGGGCACAGTCTAAAGTTTTCTTATGTTGCCTTTATTTTATAGGGGTGAGAACAAGCTTTTTACTGAGATTGTGTGTGAAAGTCATGGAATGACAGTGAGTGGTTTGATCATGTTCATTTTCACTATAAAGGGTGAATCTTTCTGTCACTTCTCAGAAGTCCCTTCTCGGAGACGGCGGTCGTCCCTTCTGTGTTGCTTTTTTTAAATACAGAATAAACTGAGAATTAGGAAAGACACACTCCTGTCTGAGTCACCAGCCCTGTCCAAATGATAGCTCAAAGCTATATTGTGCTGGAAAGGCTCATAACTGTGGAAGCCAGTTTGAAAAGTACTGATTCCCTAATAAATAACGATGAATAACTCCAGTGGAAAGAGATTGGGCTGGCACAAGACATCTCTCTTTTTGGTGTGAAAGCCATCCCACAATGTCAGCCGCTTTGACTGCATATGGGGTGCCAATACTGCCTGTAGGAAATAAAAGCAAGTATGCATTGAGGGCACAATAATATGGAAAACTAATCCGCAGAGTCTTTATGTGAGTAAGACATCCAAAACTAATCCACAAGCCTGTAGAAAAGGACAAAAATTACTGGCGTTTATGATGAGAAATACGTGTCAAAGGCTTAGAGATCTAATATACCTCGCTTTTCCACCGTAAAGCTTTTTGTGAGGTTTCTGGAACATGAAGCCAGACACTGCTGCCAAATCTGCAGCCACAGGGGGCTCCCAAGTCATTAAAAAAAGCTCTTTATTCCATTAACTTATTTGGATTTATAGGATTACTGTGCTGAGGACTGGCTCAATGCTAAGCACCCTCCCACAATTCAACTGGCTGTTGAGAGAACAGTCACCAGTTGTTTTCCCCACCAAAACAGATATCTCTGAGAACATCACAACTGTAAGACCTCCTACTCAAGTGATCTCTCAATGTCTCACCCCAGCACCTCCATTCACACTCCTCCGTGCTGAGTGAAATGAGGGATTTCACGGTTTATCGACAAAGCTGTGAGATCCACGCTCAGGCAGACAAAAGCCAGGATTGCTTTGCAGAATCAAGCTACATCTTAGGGTGGAAATACTGATCTGGCAAAAGGAGTAAGGTGTTTCTTATAGCTTTAAAAGTAAAAAAAAACCCCAAAACCTACACCTGAGTCGCACCTGGAGACTCACTAGCAGCCCCATGCAGCACAGATCACGGCCAAAGACTCCTCTGGAACAGGTCCTCAGCTATAAGCAAACCACTGCATTTTGCAGTCTCTTCCTCTTCCATGTGGCCTCAAAGCTTGTATTGCTGTAGATCTTTGTTGCTGACACACAGTACAGATGGTTTATACATCTGAGCCAGATTCTGCCTCATTTCGTTTTTTTTCTCTTAACTTTTTCTTCTTCATTTCCTATTCCTCTAAGCTGATGCACTTTCGCTCCCATTCTGTTTGCAGTTTTTATGCGTCACATTCTGCTCTTAGTTACAGTAGTAAAAATCTGGTGTTGTCGGATTGACAGAAATCTAGCTGGTCAGACGTGCTCTCCCGGCAGCTGAGCTGGGTTATTGGGGTTACTATCACCAGGTAGACCCTTAGATGGATGCTACTGCCCCTGCAGTAGTACTGACTTTGAGCTGTTAGCAGGGTTGCACATTCAATGACTCCCTAAAGTCAGATAACACAACTCAAATCTGCATGTTCAGTTACGCCTGCAGATCTTGGAGAGGCAGTAACATCGAGGGGGAGGTGGCGATGAGCAGCTTCAACAGTAACCTCTTACCCAACTGGAGCCACAACAGCAAATCTGGCTATGGCCTACGCTGCTGTTTCCCTTCTTTCTACTTTTATTGTTTGTCAATTTATTTCCCTCATTACTTAAAAAAAAAAGTTCTGAACATCTTTTTCTTTCTTTCAGCTTCTTTTCTTTGGAAATGTAGCCACAGAAATGGGGCTGATGAGAGAGAATTAAAAATAAGTAGAAACGCATACACGTACAGATATATTTCTGTTCCTATTTGTATTCTAGATGCTTTACCATGACTTCTTTCTTAATTTCTATTGTCTTTTAACTCCCTGTTAAGGTTCTCTTTATTCTGCAAGCCAGTAGTATACCAAAGGTTATATTAAGGTCACTGTGGGATAGAGACCTCAGTCAGTTAAATGGCATGGTTACTTCTAGGAAATCAGAAATGTACATGTTTTTAGTCCCTTGAGAATACACTGTCAGATCACAAATATTCAAACCAACTACTGTTAGCTGATTAGCAGCCGAGCAAATAAAACAGCTTTGCCCAAAGAGGAAAAAAAACCACTTAAAAAAACACTTAAAAGCCTTTATTAATTACAAAAATACTTAAATGATTTAACAGATGAAAATAGTAAGAAATACCAAAAGGCCAGATGACGCCTCCAGTTATACCACATAAGTGAGTTTAAAAAATGGAGATGAGCCAATTCTATAAACCGAGAGTAAAGCAGGCTGATAATGTTATGGCTCAAAGGGAAGAATGGGCTTCATTAATTCTAGTTTTCTGCAGGGTCCCGGCTTTTTTCTGGTTCTAGCCATAATTGCATAATTGTTCAACACAGTTTCCTGACAGA
>NW_008824051.1:1973447-1979907 GCF_000699105.1 Pygoscelis adeliae
CTTTACACAGAAAAATAATAGTTTACCAAGCTATGCAACATTTGTGAACTTTCAACATTACTTTGCATTACATCCATGTATCACATCCTCTTACTAAATGACATTCCCAATACACGGTGGCTGGAGTAAGATAATCCAGAGCCCATATGTATTGCCAAGAAGAATTCCATGGCTCCATACTCAGTAGTCTTCTGCCATAGTCATACCTAACCAGTGAAAGTAGCAGTGGAAAATAGGAACCTTTTCTTTCTGTAAGAGGAAGGAAAAGCAGCAGGATAACCTGTAACATCTACACTAATTTGCAGGGCACAGTGACTTAGTGAGTAGGCAGGGCTTACCACAATTATCTGTTCCTGCCTTTTCACTGCTCTTTGCAAGGGTGGTTGTCACTAGCTTCGCTGGGACCGTGGATTCAGGGATAAACATGAAATGAAGGTGCATACTGGAGTTCACACTCTTTGGAGCACATTTTAGAGCTCTTGTTTCAGGCCCTCAAGCAGATGACATTGCATCAATTTCATATTTTAAAGCTTTTCTTCTTCCTTTAAAGCTTTCTGTAAGGGCAAGAAGCTTGCCATTTCTTTTTTATGAAAATGCAGATTCTGATGTAATTGTATGGCACTGTGAGCTGAAGCCCAAAATAACTGTATTATACTGCCTTGGCCATAAAATTACTGAAGGATTTACAGTATTCCCTAAATGTTCCTACAGAGGAACAGCACTACCAGCGCAAGGGCTAACATTATTGTAAGTCATTTAAACAGTGCAGGGATTACAAAACTGGGTGGTGTCTCCCGTGTGCATCGCACTGTGTCAGCTCAGACGCTTCTGAAGCATTTCAGTTCAAGGAACCCCAGACTGGCAGCCGTGGGATGGTCCCCTCTTCCCAGGGGACGTTTCTCAGGGAACCTGGTAGGCCATGGCCCTTTCATGCTCTGCGACAACATTGCGAAGAACAAGAGAGTCATGCCATTATAGAAAGCCCAAGCCTTTCTTTGCAGCATACCTTTGGAGACTTTGATTGCCTGGACGGTATTCTGCGCATGCCCACCGCTGTCAGGAGTTCAAGCTGCCTGGCGTGTTCAGTGAAGCAGGAGATCAAAGGTTTCTAGGAACACAATATTCACTCTCCTTTGTTTTGCATGATGCTGGCAAATGCTATCCCACATCAAGGAAGCACCCACCAAAAGTATATTTTTTTACTTTTTTAAGCAGAAGGAGTCTCTAGTTCGTTCAGATTCAAACCTGGTATTAATGAATGCTGACAGTTTGACTTCGCCAAAACTGGTGTTCAGATTCTTAAACTATTATCTTTATTTTACATTGCATTGCACAGAGTAATTTCAGTTTAATTATTTCTGGGATGTGGGTTAAGGGACGTGTGAGGGGTAATATATCAACCATAGTGTAGATTGTTCATCACCTAAAAAAAGAAATATCAATTGTATGGGTGGAAAAAGTGATTTGGTTTAATATTTTACAGAACATAACAGGTCTGATTCTCTTAATACTTTGCATTTATAGAATCAGCTTTGAAATAATAATTTCCCTCTATAGTAAATCCCTGATAGTTGTTTCTATTTTGTTATCTGCTAAGAAGGAATTACTGGCTAGGTCTTTTAATAGTTTAATTTATAATATGGTTCAAGCTATGCTTTTTGTAAGGGTGCTGCACTACTTTTGCAAAAATAATTTAGAGACAGAGTTGGTAGCCAATCTGTGTGTCAGACAAAGCAAATAAATGTAGTTAACACATAAAAACTACTCACTCAATGAGTCCAAACATGTTCTTTAAGGGTTGCATTTTATACTCACAGGGAATTTTTGGAGCTAGTATTTTTAGTCTTCAGGTAGCTTTCACTGGGCAGAGAGAATCCTTCACCGTTTGGATTTGCTAGGCCTGGCTCATATTCCCCGAACAGAATTTGAATAGCATCATAATAAAGCAGAATTTGCCTGCTGGATACAACGAGATGTATAATGGGAATAAATCACAAAACAAAAAAAGAGTGAGCACCAGCAAATAACAAATTTAAAAATGCTCTGTGAGAGTTGTTAATATGAATTGATTGATCAAGAGAATATGATTGCATGCATCTGATACCTCTTAATCCTTAGTTGCATTTAATTAAGTCAGTTGTTTAGGAGCTCACTATACCTTCTCAGATTCTCAGATAGCTGCCCCATGAGTTCTAGTAAGTCTGAGTTCGTAAGTAACTTATTAGGGTTAGTCTCGCTCTTGCCAAAAGCTTCATAACTTATAGAAATATTCTGGTAGATAATTTCTAGCAGTGGGAAGCTCTTCACTGTCTGAAACCTGTAGAATGGTCATGAGTATCTGTTATAATTTTGTGACTATCATCGGTGCTACATTTGCTTGTCTTGCCTGGCTGGGTCTTTTTCCAATCTGTAAATAGACTGAGATTCAGGGGCAAAAAAATTTCCAGAGGCACTGGGAGAAAAGCCCCCATTTTCTGAAGTATCAAGATCTAAGTTATGAAAACTGAGCAGGGAGCTATAACCATGATTCCCCTCCCTCAGCCTTTGTTATAAACATTTCCAGTGTTAGAGCTGGAACTTGTGCAAGCAGAGCAGGAGGAAATCGATTTTGAGAGGGCGCAAAGCCCTTTGGACACAGCACATAAAATAAAAGGGTTTTATTCTTTCGGGAGACAGCAAAACTAGTTAGATCTGCAAACCCTGCCCATTCAGCCAGCTTTCTGCTCTCAGGAGGATGGTGGATACCCGTGTCGTGCCCTAGTGTGGAGTTGGGACATGGCTGGACCCAAGAGCTCTGCAGCTTTCTGGGATCTCGCAGTCACAGATTGTTCACCTGTAAGGCTTACTATTCTTCTGAACAGTTTTTATCTTGCTACAGTAAATCTTGTGATTTTCAGGGAAATCTAGTTTAACTTCATCCAATTAATTTCTTTCTCTGTAAACTGTCACAGAGTAAAGCTACATTTTTCCCCCTGATTTTCAATGTTCTTGTATTTCTCACTCTGATTATTTCAGTTTTTTTCAGCACCAAGTCTTTTAAAACACCAGTAGTAGTACTGTTGGTCTAAGAGAAGCACCGAGGGTGATAAGGAGGAAAAATATGTTTTATCAGGTAGACATGGAAAAACAGATAATCTTCCAGGCAGTTAAAAACCGGCTAAGTGTTTTAATGAAGTAATACTTTAGGTCTCCCTTGAGAACCTAGGATGACTTGAAACCAGCTGTGTTTTTGTCACTGACAAATTTAAACAGCATAAAGAGGCTTTGAGCAATCCTAACACATTAGCCCCGTCATCCCAAATGTTCGTTTTCCACTGCAGGATGATTACTCCTTTTTACTCCTCAATGCTCACTCACTTATTACCTGGCACCCTTTCCCCATGATTCTCTCCTCTTTGCCTGATTTTCTCCCTCCTATACACTAAAAATAAGCACAGTCCTTATATATGACTTGCTTCTGTTTCTTAAAGTTAGTCTGATAAAAGCATATTTAATGTGTGCAATAAATTACTTTTACAAAACATTATTTTAGCTTTACATTTTTTAAATGATGTTCATAAATGTGCCCATTTTTCTGCTTTATTTCTCTTGCTTTTATTCTCTCCTCACCTCTGAGGTCAGTGTGCTTTCCTAGAACGGCTTGGTCTTTCTGCCTATACATAATGTACCACTGTATTTCAGCGGCTTCAAACCTTTACATTTAAAAATCGTGAACTCTCAGAGATACAGAATGACTTTCAGCAAGAGAAATATCACCGAGAACTGAAGATTTTTGTCTACAAAAGAGATGCAACACCAATTTAAATGTCTCATGCACTCCCATATCCATTGTGCCTCAGCCCTGACCTTACAGATTGGAATTTGCAGCTAATGGACCGCATAATAACTTTTGATTTTCCCAAGGTATCTAGAGGTGACTACCTCATGGCCCATGCCAGGAACCATCAGTCTCTCAACATTTACAAGGGCTAATGGCTTACAGACACCTGACTTTCAACTGTTAGGAATATGATATTTTAAACTGCTGCCTTTCTTGTCCTTTCAAATTCTTACCCCTATCAACTGAATGTAAGTCCATTAATCAACGAAACACACAGGATGAAAAATTATTATTTTTCCTTCTGCTTCTTTTTCAGAATCATGTCCATTTGTCTTATGCTTGCAGGCTCTGGACAGTTTAATGAAGTGTTGGCGCGTACTAATGATAGGCAGAGAACTGCAGCACTTCTGCTCGCAGGGTTACTGTCTCCTCATTTCAGATTGAGGAGATCAGTGGGCTATAGCTGGGACTTTAAACTACTACAAGCAAAATGCAGGACATTTTGAAGCAGACTCTTCAGAATTTTTGAGCACTGAGAAAACGGAATTAATATACTACAGGGATTTTACACATTTTTACAATATAAAATTGACCACCTGTGATGAAAAGCAGCAATAGGTATATGAGGCAATAGGTGTCTGCAGTACCTTACAGAAGAGTTCAAAAACATCAGTTCAAGTCCTGAGGTTTTCTCAGTCTGATTCCACTATTCCAGCCAGTTTGCAGAGATTCGCCATCCATGTTGTCACAACAGCTACAATGAAAACGTTATAAACAAAAGAGGCACAATTATAAAAATAAATAGCTGGATGGGCTAAATTATGCTGCTTCTCGTAGCTGCAAATGCAACATATACCAATCCCAAACTTGTGTAAACTCCTTGACACACAAAGATCAGGTACAGATTGGTTTTGGATCAATGTCAGAAAATCTAGACTTTGATTATACATCATTTTTTTGACCAAGAAGTCATACAATAATTTGTTTATCAGATGCAATTTTATGTAAGAATTTCATTTTGCTACAGTTTGCTACTAAATTTTGCTGAAGTGAAACATTGAATCCCAGGAATTATTTGCACGGCAGGTAACATGGGCTTATATCGCGAAGTAGAAGTTAGTGGGGGATCTCTTTTAGTAACCTTTTAGGAAGCTCTCCAAGGAGATTTTCTCTGCGTAGAACTGCCCTTAGGAAGCAGCTTGCTTTTAGCAGAACTATGCACTGCCAGCAAAGTGCTTGTGCTGCGATCACAACACTTGGATTAAGCAAGAAGACAGATTTAAAGTTCTGAGTCATGTGAAGAGGCTTACGTCCCTGCATGTTTCTTTCTTGCCACTTGTATTTGTGAAGAGTAAAAACTGCATAGCCTAACCACAAAAAGGCTATGTGGCACTTACTGAGGATTGCCAGGTACTTTGCCATTTTTCATAAATTGGAGGGTGTCTTTGCCTCCAGCAGAGCATGTGGCTTGGAGATGATTATCAGCAGTCACTTATGGACACCCCCACACTTATAGAAACACCGTTGTACTTTGCAAGACATGAGACAGCACGTCCTCTCCTCTTATTCCGCTGCCAGCAGCAAATTTTCTTACCTTCCCACTCTGGTTACCAGACCAAGGTGGAGGGCTGCAAGGTGGAGGGCTTGGAACAACCAAGAGAAAAAGATACTACCAAGCTGTGTTTGCTTTACCAGGCCTACCACCTGAAGAGTCTGAAAGTCAGCTAGTGAGACACTGCAAGTGATGCTTTAGAAAGGATGAAAAGAAGTTCATCCCCATGCATTATTGCCACTGGGATGGAGTCACTCATCTTCCCCAACCCGTACAGGAGCTCTGCCCTCGTGGAAGCATCCAGGACGCAGAAATCTGGCAAGAAGGTGCGATAACTTATTAAAAGTCTTTGCAAGAAGCCCTGCTCTGCCTTCCAGACACTCTTCATTTACCATCGGATTGTATTCACTAAAAAGGAATGTCAAAAGGAGGTCAAGTGTTTTACCATACGGCGGAGGTGACACACATTAGTTAGTAAGAGGCAGCGTACACAAACTTAGAGCAGCAGAAGCTCTGCAAGTATTGTGCCCTTTTCCTCTTCTAGGACAATATTGTCCCTGACAGTAAATACAAATGCCCTCCCCCTCAGCTCCTCCTCCGTACCTGCTCTCCTACTCTGAATTCTCTTCCTTTCTAGCTTTCCCATTGATGATGATGTTGTTTTCCTTTCCTCATAAAACCCAAAAGCCCATGTTTTATACAAGCTGGCCTACTTCAGTGCCTTCACGATGAAACTGAAGACTATGAGGACAAAATTACACCTTTTAGGAAGTTTTGAAAAATAACTTTGACAGTTAAAATGCAATGGCAACATAGTACTTAATTGCCTGATATCTTCCCCAGCGCACCTTGACCAGGACATACTTTACAGGTGAGATCCAACAGAATCGTAGAATCACAGAATCATTTAGGTTGGAAAAGACCTTTAAGGTCATCAAGTCCAACCGAAAACCTAACACTGTCAAGTCCACCACTAAACCATGTCCCTAAGTGCCACATCTACGCGTCTACACCTCCAGGGATGGTGACTCCACCACTTCCCTGGGCAGCCTGTTCCAATGCTTGACAACCCTTTCAGTGAAGACATT
>NW_008824051.1:1980343-1995618 GCF_000699105.1 Pygoscelis adeliae
CCAGGCAGCTTTCCAGCCACTCTTCCCCAAGCCTGTAGCGCTGCATGGGGTTGTTGTGGCCAAAGTGCAGGACCCGGCACTTAGCCAGTAAATTACCTTTCCAAAGAAACATCTTTCCAAAGAAACCTTATGCATCACTGACACTGAGAAAATACTGAAAAAGAGAAAGTGAAGTAAAAAGATAAAGTGGAGTTTCATTTCATCAGCTTTCTCCCTCTGATGAGTTTCTGGGATAGAAGCTGAGTTCAGTGTGACGCACCTACCAGTTGTCTCACTCCTAATCTGCATGCATTTGCTTTAACACTTGATCATTTCCTTTATAGAAAGAATGGTTATACTTTCTCCTTCCCCAGATTTTTCCAGGACTGAACAGGATCCAGTACCGGATCCACTGATACAGATTTACTACTTGGACCCACAGAGGATGATTTCAGTGAATGCCTGCTGTGGGGCCTCCTGCTCTTTCAAGGATATGTGACCAAAGAGCGCTGAGTGAAGCCGGTTTTTATCTTACTTCTCTCCTGCTAACTGCCAAATGTATTTTTAGCAATATGTCTCTCTGGCCCTGCCAACTTCATTCTTAGTGAGATCCTAATAAGTGCTGGCTATTGCTCTGGGACAGTGGTTTCTGCTTTGACGCTGATTCTGCTTGTCTGCTAGAGCCTGACTACAGGGAAATGCATCGTGCTGTCAATGGCAGGTTGACAGTTTTTCAAGCACTTCTTGAACCTGATTCAGACAGAGCTTACCAGTGGGACAGCTTACACTGCTCCTGCCAGCAAGGGGAACCCGACATGTTTCTTGCACCCTGGGCCAGATCCTTCCTGGACATTCATTTCCTGTGCAGTGAAGTCCTACTTCTTTCCCCTGGGTAGACAAACGGTAGGGTCATAGCCAGGGCAGAGCAAGAAAGGTATCCACCCTGCACCCATGTGAGGGGTATCAAGAGGAGGCAAATACACCAGAACTTGCTTTTAATTCCTCCTGCCGCTGCTGCCTACGCAGCAGGCTGAGCAGTCAGTAATGGCAGCAAAAAGGTAGGAAGGCTGGCGGCCAGAAAGAGGAAGGGGAGGAAGAGAAGAAGGTGGGAGATGTGGAAGTGCCACATCTTCTTCCCCACACTCTGGTCCTGTGCCCAAATATCATCCATCCTCCCATGTTCCCACTGCAAGTAAAAGTAGGGTGAATATGGTGTGTCCAGGCTGCACAGCCCAAACGTGGCTTTGATTTTTCCCTTCCTTCCACCACATACTCAAGCTCATTCCCAGGCTGGGCCGAGGGACACAACTGGCTGGGGCAGGCAGCCTGGGACAAAGGGGCTCTCCCTGGGGTAGCCCTGTGTTTTCATCCCAGGTCTTTCATGACACCTGGGTGTTGTACTGGGTTCAAGAAATGCAGGAGGTGGTAAATGATCATTATTAGAATATAAGTATATAGTTTATATATAGTCTAGTTTAGCTAGTCTATAGTTTAGCATATGGAAGTGACCATTATAGGCAGCTGAGGTCAACTTTGTTTTAGTTAGGCTGGTTGGCAGTTATGGGATCAGAAAATATCCGAGGAACAAGACAGAGAACTGAGGCTTCCATGGGCAGAAGGGTAGGAAAAACAACATGAATACCAAGCAGCTGACAAACATAGAGTTTAATGCCTTTTATAGTTTGAGCTATTTCATAGCCTTGAGTTGGATAATGAAAGAGAGGGCTGGCACGCTGATTGTACCCCTCTGACCCTGGACGATGCTCGTACAGAACTTTCTGCCCACAAATTTCCAACCTCTTCTTGAAATACAGTCATGAAACTTAGATAAGGCAAAACAGTGTCAGAATAGGTAGTATCCTTATTAGCATTTCTTTGACATAATCTCTACTCTTGCTTTTATATATTTACCTTTCTTCTTTTACATTTGCTTTTATTTTCTTTCTGTATTCACAGAATCATAATTTGCATACAGCAGTTCAGCACACGACTGCCAGTGTCATATCTGTATCGCATTGTTCTCTATTTCCCCATTCTGCTGCATGATTAGATAGCTGAGTACAATTTTTTTACCTGTTGCCATGAAAACCTCATCTTTGGGGATAATTCCCTGAACTCTTGATTTTCCAGCTTGTACCTGGAATTCCACGCCGAGACTGGCGGAGGGCTCTGATGGCTCCTGAGCTAATGTAGACAAGGAAGGCCAAGTGGGGAGGAGCAGATGGGCTTCAGGGGGTGGGGAGGTACCCAGTCCATCAGTCTATTTAACACTTACAGGCTTAGAACAAAGTTTCATTACTTCTTTTGCTCTGCTAGGCTTTCAGTGCATTAGTGCTGCTTTCCTGTGCCCAAGAGACTCTTTCCGTTAGGATGCTTCATATCTTGAATTATAAGACAACTCAGAAATGCCTTACTGATCTTTCACCAGCCAGGGCTGCAGTATGCTTCCCCCGTTTTCTCATCAAATCCATGCTAGAGGCAGCTTAAGAGTGTTTCAGAGCTGAACGAAATGTGTGCGTCCTCTGCAGTCCTTAGCTAATATCTAAATGATTAAACTATACCTTGTAGTTTCCTGGGACTTGGTGGATCTCACAAAGTCCTCAGCAGCTGTAACTTCCCACTGGTGAGTCAGTAGCTGCCATGAACCTTCCTGGGATTAAATCTCCCCGAGTGGATCTTCCTTATTTTAGATTTGTATATTAAACAAAGACCCAGAAGCAGGCTGCAGTAAAGGTGACCTGCAGAAAAAGCACTGAATCCTCTCTAATAATCTGTAATCCTTATATTTGTGGATTGGGTTTTCCTTGCCAAAATCCCCATAGCTTTAGTGCTATGACAGTGGCTCCTGGACTGTGCACAGAGATGTTAAGTACATTTTCTCTAACATCCATCATGTGCTGCTGCTAGATCTGTTGTTTTTGTCCGCCAGTACAGATGTTCCCTGAGCTTATCAGGAAAGTACTTACTACTTTTTCACTGCTCTCTGCTTGGTTGTGTCAACCCCTTTCTTGTATTACATTCTTCCTTTAGTCTTTTATTAGTTGTACTGGAAAGACTGTTTTGACAATCTGCAAGATTTGGATTTGCTTCCATTTTACAATGTCATATTTTCCTGGATGACAATTCCTGCAAATCCATGGACAGGTTACTTGCGTGGAGAGGCAAATCCAGGAAGGGTATTCCAGACATCCCTTGCCTCTTGATGAAGGTATCTTTGTCAAAATGCAGTGGTATGTAACACTTGTGCTCTACCCAAAACCCCTCCAGAAGGCATGTTTGTCTCTGGCTTATAGAAGCATACCCCTTAGCTGAACCTGTCTCAGCATGGGATCAAGTACCCCAACTCTCCATTCAGATCTCACATCTCCTCCTTTATTGAGCTCAGCCTTATTGGGAGGCAATGTACCTCTTCCCAATATTAACCTGCTTCTTTGCTGCAGAGCACAGATTGTTGAGAAATTGTGCTCTCTGCCTGCATGTGTCGTCACCACTGGAGCTGATCGTGGGCTTAGGAGGAGTGGAAATGTTATTTGCAAGCCATTTAACTCACTCCTTGCAGCCTCCCATTTGTCAAAGGTACAAGTCCACACCATACGGCCAGAACAGGTGGTGGCTGAAGGTGCCCTCAGATGATACTTCTTTGTCTATGCCCAAAGCTTTTGTGGAGTTCATTTCCTTCCCCAGCTTTCACTTTGATTGCTGTAATCTCACCTGTTTCACAATTTGATGTCACATCTGGAGAAAGAGGCAAATCAAAGAGAATCAGCAGAGCTCTGGAAAACCTCAGGTGGCGAAGTTGGAAGTTTGAGTCACATAAATGGTTAAGCAAAATAGGTCAGGGAATCATAGAATCATAGAATACCTCACGTTGGAAAGGACCCATAAGGATCATCAAATCCAGCTCCCAAAAAGGGGAGGGGCGAGAGGAGAAATGTGTATAGTTTTGCATCTGTGACAGATTTCCGTATGCAAAAAGCAGGGTCCAGACTCACACCCACCAGCAGGCTGCTCAGTGCCAGGTATTTCTCCTTGAGCACTGATTGAGCACCCCGGGGCTGAAGATTAAAGCTAGAGATGTTTATGGGTGGATGCAGATCTTTCTGAGGCACTTGCTGGAACCAGATGAAGCTGCCTGCGTCAGCAAAGCCTCTGTGTCCCCGTGCTTGAGGATGCCATACGTGGTGCGGTGCCCCTCGGCTCTCGGCTGAGTTGCAGGGAAGGGTCCTACTGTAACGACCATTCGCTTTGAAGAGTCCTGCACCGGTGACACCATGCACTGTCCCTTCCTGGCTTGGATGCCAAGCTGTCATTTCTTCTCTGTTTCTTTCCCTTTGCCTCCAGTCAAGTCCTATCCTTGTTTTTTGGCAGAAACCTTGCAGCAATCAGGCGTGTTTATTTTGGCAGTACCACGCAGAATTTGCACAGAGCCCGCTTCCTGCCTGCCCACGTGTTTTTCTTTTAATCAGGTCATGACAAACTGGCTAATCCAAAATCTTTCAAGGACAAAGTGGTGGGGCAGGAGGTTATGACGTGCTGCAATTATTCCACAGCTGAGTGTAGTTAGGCCACAGAATAACTACAGCTTTTGTAACCAGGCTTCATCGCCATGTTTCTAAACTGAACTCCTGCATTGGTAATTGTTGTGGTTTAACGGGGCAGGCAGCTGAACACCACACAGGCGTTGGCTCACTGCCCCCCAGTGGGATGGCGGAGAGAATCGAGAAAAAGGGTAAAACTCGTGGGTTGAGATAAAGACAATTTAATAGGACAGAAAAGGAAGGGAAAATAATAATAACAATAATGAGAAAAAAATATACAGAACAAGTGGTGCACAATGCAACTGCTCACCACCTGCTGACCAATGCCCAGCCAGTTCCTGAGCAGCGGCTGCGCCCCGCCCCAGCCAACTCCCCCAGCTTTTTTGTTCAGCATGACATCATATGGTATAGAATATGTCTTTGGCCAGTTTGGGGCAGCTGTCCTGGCTGTGCCCCCTCCCAGCTTCTTGTGCACCTCCAGCCTCCTCGCTGGCAGGACAGTATGAGAAGCTGAAAAGTCCTTGACTTAGTATAAGCACTGCTCAGCAACAACTAAAACATCGCTGTGTTATCAACATTATTCTCATCCTAAATCCAAAACACAGCACTGTGCCAGCTGCTAGGAAGAAAAATAACTCTATCCCAGCCAAAACCAGGACAGTAATGTTTTGAAGATAATGACCTTTAAGGTTTTATTAGAATTTTTTGCTGGAGCGGGGAAGGGATTTATTTCATTTCACTATTGCTGTGTAAATCTTGTACAGTATTTTATAAATACTTCAGTAGGAAAATTTATAGAAAAAAAGGGTAATTTTTACAACCATTTTCTAGAACAGTAAAGAGTGTATTTTCAGCGACAAGTAACAAAAGCACAGAGTACAGACAACTGAGTTAGTTAAGAAGTCTCTCTTCACGTCAAATCAAAAGTAAGTTGTTATCTTTCTAAAAGGTCTCTTGACTGCCAGTAGTGCTTATATCAGCTTATTTCAGCTGACGGTAATAGCAGTTTTGTAAATGTAACTTAATTCTATCCAAATATTTGACCGTGTAGGGTCAGGTCACAAGGAATGCTGAAAATTTTCTGTGTTCCTATGACAGTCAATAAAATTAAGAGGCATTTATCTCCTTTCAAAACCTGGACCTTGAACTCTCCCACAAGCAAATTTGGTCCAATTTTTCTTTGCATCTTGAGGATGGGTCATCTAGCCAGTAACTCCATTGGCTTGAAGAGTGCCAGCAACAAAGCAGTATAATTTATCAATAATAAGACATAAAAGGTCTCTCATAATGAGGCTAATCCTGGAAGCATCCTACTCTGATGGAAGCATGCTACACTCATCTCCTGTAACAATTTGGAGATCAAAAGTGGTAGCCTAGGCGCACAGTGCATAATGAGCGATGGCTTTGGTTCCAGAAACGCAGAGCTTGGGGCACTTTTTTGTTGCAGCTCTCTGGCCTTTAGTGCAGGATCTCCAGCGTGAAGGCTGGCAGGGAGACATCCTGTCATGGCTCGTGCTTTCTGTGTTAGAAATGGATGTCTGTCAGCTGAGTTATTTTCTCTTGTAGCAGCAGCGTTAAATGCATCTCTTAACCAAAAATTTCTCTTGGACAAAAGATTTCCATGTGAGAAAGAGGGGTACTCCTGCAGTACCCACTCATCTAATTGCTTGTAGGAGTCAGAAATATTCTGTGTATCTTCTCCTTTATTTTCCAGCCCCCTCCTTTTACAGTGAGCTAATCCCCATTCCAGGAGGCCATTTCATCCACTTTAATTACCTCTTGAGCAAAAGTTCTGCCCCAACATCCTACAGGCATCATGGCTTGGGGAAATCTCTTAAACTTCTTCTCCCAAGCCTCATCCCACGAGGTCCAGTTAGCTGTGGTCTGGATAGAGGGTGACTAACTCACGTTATCCAACTGTAAAATTTAAACCAGCACATTCCAGAAGTGCATGGCTCAAGGAAAAGGAATTGAGACCTAAAAATGGAGGTGTAAAACAACAAATAAAAATAACAGGATTTGAACTGGAAGTCTTCTCTGCATGGATTTTCAGTTCAATTTTGCTGCAAGAGAAGCCACCAGGACAGAGATCTGTAATTAAGATAAACTGTCTGGGGTCGGGGGGGAAATGTTTTCAATAGTTTATGCCTGAATTAAAAAAATGGTACTTGCCTGGGCAGTACCGATTCCAACACCTCCTGTCTTTGAGGTTTTGTAATCTGAATATTCTTCTAAATAAATAATTTAAGTTTACGTTCCTGGAATGTGTGTCCTTTTCTTAAAATGAGATATGTGAGATGCCATTGATAATACCTTGAGCCACAACTAGAGTTTGACGGTTGCTCCCCAGGACAGATCTCTGTCCCTTGAAAGAACAGATTGAATAGTAGTGAGGGTGGGTGGCTGCTTAGAGGATTAAGGGAAAAGGAGTAATACAGAGCAAAGGTGCATGATGGAGTTGGCATCTTTTTCATTTAGTTTGTTAGTGGATTGCTCCAAACAGAAATCCTTCAATGATACCGTTTTCTCTACACATTGCCTATGGACTAATTTTCAAAGCAAGAGTGATCTTTGACAGCACCCTGCGATACTGGTAAGATGGAAAGGAGTCAACTGGGAGAATGAACTATTTGTGCCTGCCTCTGAAGAAGTGTCCTGGTTTCGGCTGGGACAGTTAATTTTCTCCCTAGTAGCTGGCACAGTGCTGTGTTTTGGATTTAGGATGAGAATAATGTTGATAACACACCGATGTTTTAGTTGTTGCTAAGCAGTGCTTACGCTAGGCAAGGACTTTTCAGCTTCCCATGCTCTACCGACTGAGAAGGCTGGAGGTGCACAAGAAGCTGGGAGGGGGCACAGCCAGGACAGCTGACCCAAACTGGCCAAAGGGACATTCCATACCATGTGACATCCTGCTCAGTACATAAACTGGGGGAAGCTGGCCGGGGGGGCCACTGCTCGGGGACTGGCTGGGCATCAGTCAGCAGGTGGTGAGCAGTTGCATTGTGCATCACTTTCTTTGTATATTCAATTATTATTATTACTATTTTACTTTATTTCAATTGTTAAACTGTTCTTATCTCAACCCATGAGTTTTCCCACTTTCACTCTTCTGATTCTCTCCCCCATCCCACTGGGGCTGGGGAGAGTGAGCGAGCGGCTGTGTGGTGCTCAGCTGCCAGCTGAGGTTAAACCACAACAAGAAGCTCCTACTTTTTCACTGTGACTGGGGATCTCCTAAATTCCTTTGGGCCAAGTTGAGAACGAGGTACGTCACTTCAGGGAAAATGGCACTGACATGTGAAACACAGAGCTCTGAAAAGACGCACATGATATTTCAAGCATTTCTGGTTTGGTTTCTTGGATTCTTTGCTTGACTGCATTCCTCAGTAAATGGGACACAGCTATATCCAGCCTGTTAGAAGTAGCTCTCATAACTGTATTTTTCCATACTGTAGCAGTTACATCATTGACTATAACTCTCATGCAGCACAAGGCAGGCAACTAAGACAAATGCAGCTGTTGCGCAAACGAGTTATTATCATCCAGCGCGCACATTAGAGTGACTGTGTTTTCCCACAACTGCAATACACTAATCAGCAAAAAATACACCAAAGAAGCTGGTAATTCAATTTTAGGGCCAAAATCAAATGGATATATACAGCCCCAGGTCTCACCAGGGACCGTAACAGAATTTGGCTCCTTTGTTTATTTTTTTAGGTTTGCTTATGAATTTGGCATTTACTGAACTCTTCTTCTGAGAACAGTTTTGCAATGCGGGCTCATGATCTTGTTTTGTAACAGACTTTCAGTGTGATGTGGTAAAGGAGACAAGACTGTTTCATACTTAAAAGGGAAAGGTTACTGATCTTCTCTACAGGTGTTGCCAAGACTGTTCATTTCTGAGTTGCTCAGACGTTATTTTGAGGTGGTTTCTACCTTACACAAAACATTATGAATTCACTGAGATTAGCGTGTATTCAGAAAGAGGTGCTTTTCAAGTTTTGCTAAGAGATGGAGAACACAACAGTTTTAGCAGGACTACATTTGCTGTATCAACTGATATTCAACTAAACAAAACCAATGCTGGGAAGACTTCACTGATTTCTCTGAATTGTGCATGTCAGTGAACTGACCTAGAATTTCCAGACACTCTTCTTGTTTTGATGTCATGCTTTAGTTACAATTTTCACCATTTAAAAAGCAAAGTCAATTCATTAACCATCAAAAACAAAGAGAGAAGCATGCATGTGCTGTAGCAAAATACAACACTGAGATGCTCCTTGCCATAAAGGGTTTAAAGGCAAAGGAGGTGGACGATACAGAAAACAGAAGATGCAAAATTATTTGAGTGTGCATTACATCATGATGGCTTGTGTAATTATGGAGATTAGCAGTGCTGCCTGCTGGGAATGACTGACAGCTCCCTCAGAAGACCATTACTAACCGCTCGTACATTTGCCAGATGTAATAAATGGTGTACAAATCATCTGTTCAAGCTGTTTTTTCCAATCCAACACCTGTTGGTGGCATATCCTGAAAACATCAAGCATCCCGTGTGATAGAAAGTAGTTTGTATGTTTTCTTTGGTTTTATTCTTCCTTGGTTTATGGGCATGAGTTGGGGAAGAGACATTTTAAACAGCACAACCCTGTCACAGAAGTAAGGTAAGATCAGAGTTCAATGCACTGAGTTCAGTGCAGTTCCTTTGTGTGCATCCTTGCTGCCATAGCTGCCTTCTCTCACAAACTCATTCCCTCTACAGCTCGCCCCACCCCCGGACCCCAGCTTTATTCAGTGCTCAGTTTAATGTCAGTATTTCGTTCATACTCAGTGTCTGATCTTCAGATGAATAATTGCCTCTTGGTCTCCTCATAGTATTCATCGTAACTGTATCCAATGCTTTATAAGGAGTAAATATGCCCTCATAAAACTCCTGTGAAGTCATAGGAACAGAGTTGCCCTTCTATTAACAGTGGGTTAATTCAAAGTCCAGGGAAAATAGGAAAGCAACGGGCAACCCATGCTGCAATCAAGAGTTTTGCCATTTCGGAAGTCCTGCCCAGCCTAGACACTGCAGATAGACCTTGGGGCACTGATATCAGTGCTAGAGTTAATTAAAGAGAAGGCTCAAACTCTACTTTTGCACAACCAGTATCACCAGAAAGAGTGCGCACACATAAAACAATCAGCAAAATACACCCAGCACACTCCTTTCCTTGTTGACATCCCTGACTGAAACGATTTAGACCACAGTCAAAGCAGTCACGAATTGCATCACGCTTACACTGCTATTGTGATACCCTTTGCACTGCCAAGAAATGAATTCAGAGCGTGATTCTTTCCATCAGTGCAAAACTTCCATGTGCTTCCATTTCATCTAGCGTAGCATTTATGCTAAGCCTTTGACCAGAACCACATTTTTCCTTCTTGTACATAAAGGGAAAACAGCAAAACAGAGTTACAGTCCTGAATTCCCTAGCTTCCTAAAAGCACCTTCTGGATAACTGCATCGTGTCAGTGGTGTGGAATACCAGCTGTCTGAGGCTGCCAAGATGTTTTGGGAATTACCCCACAAGGACATGCTAGAGAAACTGGCAGAAAATCTGGCGTTGAGGGGCATCCTCCACAAAGATTGAACTCCTGATGAATTAATGTGTCTTGCTTGATCTTTCAAGTTTCTATGCTGTGTAATTGGATTTAATCTTAAACATTTAAACGGAAATATTCTGCTACAGTTTATTCTTTCAAAAAAGCCACTCCTGTCATAACATTTGTTTCAAACCAAGATGCTAACAAAGTCCCTTTGTAGCAATTAATATTGCAGTCATATAGATAAGAGCTGACGATCATTCTTTGCTCTTTTCTATGATGGCACAAATCTGGTGTCAGTTTTCCTTAATCGATTACTCAAGATTTATGGTAGTACAAGTGAAAGCAGGATCTAATGTTTTAATGGCTTTACATATTATGAAGCAGTCTTGTAAAAAGTAAAGATTTTGTGATAGAATTATTTGAAGTGAAAAACTAGAATCAGGCTTTTAGGCTCCAGAGTTGGCACATGTATGTCCTGCAGTAAAGGAATAAAGTCACCTTGCTCTTACCTAGCTTTAAATAGAAGATAGGAAATTCTAACTCCTTTTTTAAAAACCTTGAAGTATAAGACTTCTGCTCTCCAAATCAGTATGTTCACTTAACATACAGTGAGCTAGACTTGAAAGGTCACAAGGTAGCACTGAATCATTATCTATTTGAGAGAATTAAGGGATAAGGGGAAAAAAAGTCAAGTCTATTTTTAGCTTTGAAATTTATAGCCATGACAGCATCTGGCCAAATGAAAGTGATCTGATCAAAAAGCTGAAAGGCAAGGATATCTATCCTTCATGCATCTTTAAAAACAGTACAAGCCAAGATGTTGGACCCATAGGAAGAAGTTAATCTTACCTTCAACTAAAAGATTTACTAGAGCCCATGGCAAAGAATTTAAATGTTAACAGATCAATTTCTCTTGCAGAAATACAATTCTACCGATTCTCTTACATTTGTTATTAATTTATAGGCAAGGCTCCGTAGAACAGGCAATTTAGGATGGGAGCAAAGCAATTTATCTTTGTATAATAAGACCACATGAAACTATACAGTCATTAAGAGCTTCTGTGTGGCAGCGGAGTTGCCACTTTAAGTAGCTAAAGGTAGTGAAGTCACTGAGACTCTCCTATCCCACTTCCCCCAACCTGTAGGGAAGAAACTGCTTAAGCGCTTTATTAAGAGTTATGTCTGTGTATAAGGCTGTATATCAGGATGCATTTTTAAGGAAAAGCTAATTCAAGTTTCATTATTTTAGCAGAAGTTAATTTTCCCAGGGAGCCATGGCCACAAAAGTAGGTTACCTTCCAGAAAGTTGGAAGACGAGGGTCAGCACGTGAATGCAAATGCTGATCTCAACTCTACTCAAAGGGAATTTCTGTGGCTTGTTGATGGTACTGACTTGGAGACCTGCATTGTTAAGCAATAGCTGCCGCACTATCAACTAGACAAAGCTTTTTAAAAGCCTTACAAAAGATATTTTTTCCCTTCATTGGTGCAGACTGTGAACCCCAGATTTGCTCAAAAAACAGATTTTAAAATAAAATCTCACGTGAAAACATCTTGTTTCCCTAGCAGGTCTCCATGTTGGCCTGCATCATGGAAACACTACGCACCGGCAGCAGCAGTGTGGAAGGGTCACCAACCAATTTCCTGCATTCTTCACAGAAGCAGGGGAAGAAAGTCTTTAACGAGCATGGTAAGAAATAGGATCTGTTGGTCAGAAAAATTAAATTTGCAATGCTGGTTATCTTAAAGTTGTGGGAGAACAAGATCCATGGCTGTCTATTTTGGACCAAAATTACACAGAATTTCTTTTTGTTTCTTCTGACATCCATGTTTAGTCTTTCAATGATGAGCACTCCAGCAATCCCAGACATGGATGATATTGTTTCTCTGATGTCATAGCAATTTATCTTATGCTTGGCTTGTCTCATCAGATTTCCCTTATATTGGAAGAATTTTTGCTGACTAGATCCCCAGCAAACTGAATCCTGGTGGACAAGTTTTCCATATCTGTATTTCTTCCCATCATATCCCAGACATAAATAATTCCCTTACGTGATAGACACTTCAATTTGCTTCTTTTTTTGACGTAATTTTCACACCCAGACAAACCTTCCGCAGTTAGTAGGTTTATTTTCATAGCACCACAGCAGTTAACCAGTATTTTGCCAGATTATTTGAGACTTTATGTCTTATAAGTACTTGGGCCTCCGAAAGGCATTGGCTGCCCATCAGCTGTTACTTCTGTAACGGACAGGCAATGCTTGTATGGCAACTGCAAGGCATTATTAACTTCTTGTTCTCCATGCTTCTTGCTAACCTTTGGTCTCCAGTGGCAGATGCTAACTGAATCTCTTTAGCCACAGTGTGGTTATGAAGAAATTTTGTCCTGAGCATGGATACCATGTTTCCTTCAGGATTCATTGTGTTCAAAGCACAGGAAAAGCAGGAACGAGGAGGCGAACATGCACATTTAGCTGAGCAATTCCCATTTTCTCATTCCCGTTAGAGCTGATGTTGTTCCAGCCTCCGCATCTGAGAGACACCGATAGAGATGCACATAAGTGCAGTGTGGATATTGTCTGGTGAGAACAGGCACAAATGTTCCCTCCATTGTACCTTTGTGCTCGTTACATTTTGCGCTTAACTGTTTCCGCACGGTCCACAATGCACAATTGTAGAAATAATTTCTGAATACTCCATTAAAGGAAGTTACAGTTAGGTTAACAAAAAAAATTATTGAAAGAGTCACCATTGTTACAGAGTGCTCTCTCTATGGGCAAGCATATGTATAGAACGAAGATCAAGGCTTGCATGCAACACACTGAGTGCTCTTGTGTCTCACACTTTTGCTATAGCAGAAGAAACTCATGCTGGATAAACGCGTGTCTTTTTTCCCAGACCTGTGCCAATGTGTCCACGTGACAATATCCTAACAAAAGAGAGAGCAGGAAGGCCACTTGTGAACAAGCTATATTGCTATAGCACAAGGACATTTGCTAGGTTACCAGATGCGGCTTTGTTTCCAGATTGTAATTATGGTATTAATCTGTGATGTAAATTTATAAGACACCGTTTTAAATCAGTTTCAGATGGAAATGGAAAATATTTAATTCCTGGTTGCATGGGCATCCAGGAGCCCTAAGGGTTTCTAGGGAACCTTAAGGCTGTGGATTTAACAGTGCAGAAAAAACAGGTGTAGCATATACCCAAAATAAGAAAAGTAGCTTTCCCCTTTCAGTGTAATGAGTCAACAATAAAGCAAGTTAAGCAGCGTGATGGTAACAGAGTTTTGTAAAAGCCTCTTTGAAAAGTAAAAATTTTAAATGAAATACCTTATCTTAATGAACCCTTTAATTTAGCTTCTTTACACACATCCTCCCCCTGCACTGATACAACAGAAAATTATTTTTATAATTGGAAAGCTTAAAAGTACCACTTCTACAACTGCTTTCAGGAACAAGAGGGATGCCAATGTATTCTGAATACTGATTTAACGCTGGGAATCTGAAGGTTAATGCTAAGTGGAAGCAATCTGATCCTTGCTTAGAGAAAGAGTTTTTTTCCCCCTCACGTCTCTAGAAAATGAAACCTTGCCCTGGTATTTATCCTTTCAACACTTCTTATCAGGTGTTGAACTGCACTCAGTTCAGAGCTGCCGCACCCATTTCAAAGGCACAGTCTGTGTTCAGAGCTGAGTTTTTCTTTCCGTACACAAGACCACTGCAGCTGTGCTGCAGCTTTACTAATCCCGTGAGTTTAAGTCGTTTCAGCTCATGATTCCCGAATTGCCTTCTTTCTTTATTGCAAATCCAACATTGTTTTTTTGTCTACTGTTGGCATCATCTTTCAGAGAAAACCTAGGCAAGTGCTGCTCCAGTGCTCCCTCCTTCCCCCTAACTTTCACTTCAGATGGGAGAAGCTGCTGCCCTAGTCACATCCCCCTCCATGCTTTCTATACACACTCCTGTCCCCCATCTGCCTCTGCACTCCACTTGCTTCCCTTGCGCTACCCTCCTGTTGTATACTGTATTTCTGCCATGCCATATGTCCTCACACATCTTTCCAGTCTGGATTTTATCCTTTCCTTTTTTTTTTTTTTTTTTTTTTTGGCTCCTTGCAGCTCCATGGCGGTTCCCCTCACTCAGCACCTCCCTGGTGCCTGTTGTTGTTGCCCACACACCCATGTGTCCCATCTCCCTGTCACGCTTGACCCCGAGCATTAACTGCACTCAGATCCAGAGGTGGTGTTGCAGCAAGTACCCATAGCTAGCGGCACGGGGCACAAGATTGTCTAGAAACCAAAGTATCCTTCAAGGGTTCTCAAAGGCTTGCAGCTTATAGTAACGACCATGAGGCTGCCATGGCCCTCTGGTTGAAGCAGCTCAGATGTATCTGCCTGCTCTACAATGCTGCACTTCAGTCCCAATCCAGACATACCCCTAAGGGGTACTACCTTTCCCTGGGGGTTGATAGGCTTCACCACCATTTGAGAGCGATGGCATCTAACCCGTCTTCGAAGGGTACCTCGTCTTACACTGGCAGCAACTATGAGGGTGAGGACACCTCATGATTTCAGTGGCACAGACAGCAAGGAGAGGCAGCAGCCACGTTGAATAAGAACAAAACAGCTGCCTGAAAAATGTTTACACCTCCCCTTATTGTTATTTTTAACTTTTCCAATAGCCCGGGAAGTAAAAGGGGATTAGATCTGGGAAAGAAGCAAGACAGTATTTCTAATGGACAATTAGGCGGTCCCTCTTTTATAGTGTGCATTCATTTAACAAACAGGTTATATATAAATATATATGGTGTTAGTCTGTCCTTCAAGTCAAATATCCAATAGCTTGTTATTACTGCTTATGATAGTGTGTGGGAATGTCTTGGTCTCCTACACAAAATTCCACATCCATATGTAAATCTTTCAAGTAAATGTTACATGTTGGATTTTTTTTGTCTATTACTATGGCAGAAGTTCGGTTTCAATACCTATTTTATATTTCAAAATATGTAAATATTTACCCTGACAAACTAGCTTAAGGTAGTGCAAGATCTGTGGATGTGGTCTACCTGGACTTCAGTAAGGCCTTTGAACCGTCCTCCCACACATTCTCCTGGAGAAGCTGGCGGCTCACGGCTTAGACAGGTGGACTCTGTGCTGGGTCA
>NW_008824051.1:1996516-2039393 GCF_000699105.1 Pygoscelis adeliae
AGTGATGGAGTCACCATCCCTGGAGGTATTTAAAAGACGGGTAGATGTGGTGCTTAGGGACATGGTTTAGTGGGCAGGGTGGTGTTGGGTTGACGGTTGGACTCAATGATCTTAGAGTTCTTTTCCAACCTTAATGATTCTATGATTCTATGATTCTATGTTCTGCCACGCATGCTTTGGATCTTAGTTTTGAGCTACGGCAGAACTGGCCATGAGCCTTTTTGTGGGGCTGAACTTCAAGACTCTGCTTTGAAATAGGATCCCTCTCCCCAAAGAATTTTGGTTGTTTATGTTATGGGCTTTTGTTTCTACTACTCTGTAAAGTATAGTGCTAAGTCTTCGCAGGAAGTGTGAAGATATGCCACCTCCAGAAGCGTGGAGTACCAAATGTGTATTCTTTAAACACATCAACAAGATCAGGAAACAGCTGCAGAGACCGGATCGCAGAACACAGCCAGGCTAAATGAACAGCCACTATCCTGATATAAGTTCTTCATTAGCTGAGGAAGCCAACTTAAGCCTACTATATCCAGTTTTAACTGCAGATCAGACACGAGAAGTCTAATTCAGGCAAGCTATAAATTACACTACATGCTCATTCTTTGTCATGATCTCCAATCTGTTCCTCCGGTGGAATCTTGAAAATATTTCTTTCACTACTATATTAAGCCAAGAAGATGGTATGGATTTTTGTGCAAATAATGATCCATTTACAGGCTTATGAATCTATATAAATGCTGTATTATCAGACTGCAAGGTCTACCTTCTAAAATGACATTTTCCGCAGCATCTGGTGTTCCAGAAGAAAACAATGTGTCTGCTTAGGCCACATACAGTTCTTAAGAAAAATAGGATTTCCTACTGCAATGCCATCTTTGACATTTTGCTGAGGCTTTAGGATTAAATATAGCCAGCCTTGCAATGAAGCTGTCTCAGTCTTGGCTTTTCCATATTTAAATGTTCCAGAAAGTTAGTTTCAAGACGTAGTAAGCCTATTCAGTGGCACCCACAAGGTCAACTGTATTTTCCAGCGTGTATTAAAGCTAGGAAAAGTCTTATTAAGCTGTCTTATCCTGCTAAGGTCAAACCCAGCTGCAGGTGCATGCTCCCCTAAAAAATATACTACAAGTCTGACCTTCTCATTCTCTGCAGCCAACACTAGCCCGTGCTCAGAAGGACCATGAACTTGCTGGTATACTGACTGAGAGGAAAGCACAGCATGGAGAGGGACATTTGGGCAGAGCTATACTACAAATTGCTCCAGCACTATTCTCCAGATGCTTTTGCCCTGCAAGGATCTCCTCCAGCTGCTTGTTTTGTACTCACCCACAGACCTGTGGTCTGCATCTTCCCCCTTGCCAGTTTCCACCAGAGAGAAATTTCTCCAGCAGCTGCAAGGACAAGCAACTAGTCTGAATTCCTTACACCTCTGGCCTCCTGCAACTCCATTCCCATGTTCCTAACACCATGCTGCAGATGTAGAAATGGGTACTCTGCATTGCTGAGCCAGGAGCCTGGGCTTCCTATTTTTGATTACCACCATTTCACTGGCTTTTCAGGCGACTTAAAAACATGATTTTCTTGCAGGCTGCTTTGTCACTTAGTGGACTCAGTAATAGGCACCGACCACCCCGTTCACCAGACAGTTAAGGGCTGCAGAGGAGCTCTCCCCCAACGACAGCGTTCAGAAGGCGAAGTCACGCTCCATCTGATGCTTACACTCCATCTGAGGGTCCTGTTAAGGGCACCACAGCAGCATGCTCTGTGCATCACATTGCCAGCCCAATGGACTAAGAGCACAGGCATTAGAAAACCTTTGCAACACCAAGGGAAATTGGATGTTTCCTACTTGGCTTACCCATCCCCTCTTGGGGTTTCAACTCCTGCTTTCAAGACCGCTACTGCTAAAGCACCTCTCTGAAGCAATTAGCAGAACTGCTGGACTCTGGCCTTTCATGCCAGCTATTACTAATCATTTACTTACCTGCAGCCAAGGAACTAATAAGTCTGTCTGCAAACTCCTGTGTAGCTGTTCCAGCATCAGGTTGGTACAACCCATCATAAATCAGAATTAAGATTTTAAAACTGAGTGTCCCTAAAGTGCTATTTCTTATGCCTGAAAAAAAAAAATTCCACATAAAGAAGGAGAGGATATATGGCAGTTGACAGTAACAAGGGACAAGAGAGTTTATTTGTAGTCCATGCCAGAAGACAGTTACAGATATATTTGTTTTCCTCTGGAAGAGACTGTGTTTATTAAACAAAAAATAACTCTTCTAAAGTATCAAGAAGGTATCATGTACAGCTTTTTTCTTTTTTCATATAGGTTTTACATTTGTAAATATCTTGCAAAAGAATTTTCTGACCATCACTATTCAGAACAAGTACTGGCCACCATTTTGTATTTATGTTTTGTACATGTGCCAGTGTTTTATCACCCAGGTAAAACAAAAGTGAAGCCCAAAAGCTCCCTGAAAATGGCAGTATTTAAAGAAATGTTCAGTTGGGGTTTTCAATCTTCTTGTTATACTGCTAGAAAGGTAAAAAAAAGTAAAATGAAATGACCCATGCTATTCCAAATCCATTGATAGCGAAGCCTGTCTCTGCTCCCCAAGAAAGAATTATTCTTGCAGGGCCAGGCTAGGCAGCAAACCATAACAGAAATTATATCCTTCAGAAAACTCATTTCAAAAAGCAGTGTTTGAAGGGAGAGGATGCTAAGGTTTGCCTTGATTTTTTGAGCATCAGGGGGCACACAACAGCAAAGTTTAGACATACGCCGCTGGTATCAACAGCCTTTTAAGAGAACCAGGATATTCCAAAATCTGAAGAACCATGATTCTTAAACCAGTAATTGATAGTGTCTCTCTATTTCTCTCCCTCAAGTGTTCACGAGATGCTGAAGCCTAGGCAGCAATGCAGATTGGAACATAACTGCTTACCAGGATAGGCTGCAGTCTTATTTTAGGCATTTTAGTGCAGGTCAGGATAATTTAACTTTACAAAAATGCTTGTGCTTATTTTTAAAGAGCTTGTGGTCAGGTAGTTTCAGAAAGCTACAAACATCTTCATGAAGGTAACAGGGATGTTTCAAATCACTTTATGAACTGGAGATAAACTTAAAGATTGCCAAGGAAATGGTGAGTTAGGAAATGGTGGTGATGTGACTAGCTTCTCCTATTTTATGTTCCCACCAGTGTTCACAGAACCAAAAACAGTTCTTTAAAGATTAACCTTTTGAAAGTAGTTTTCCAGCATATCCAATTTCTTTACAAGTTTATTAACCAAATTAGTCCTTTAAAATTCTGGTCTTGAAAGCAGAAAAAAAGATAAACACCGCACTTTTCCTAAAGTTTGTGCTGATTACACTCTATACATTTATACTTATGTGTTTGTGGGTTTGGTACTCATCCTTCCTCAGCACACTCTAAAAAAATATTGACAGAGTTGGTGTACGTGTATATTTCATGCGTGTTGGCTAACTGACTGGACAGGAAGACAGTAAAACTACCTTGAACCCTGTTCCTCCCGTTGTTATGGATGTGACAAGTGGCACTGGCTTCATCCCCAGTCCCTCAAAATCGTCTCAACAAGGCTGGCAGCCCAGGCCATGTGTGCCTGACCTCCCGTCCCCTGTCCTGCACTGTTCTGTCCACAGCCTCCCCCTGAAAGAAAGGGCTGTGCCCCGCAGGTGGCTTGATGAAGCACAAATGTTAGAAGGGACCATAGTACACAGGGCAAAGACATGGGATATCTCATCAGTCCCAGTTCACCTCTGCTGGTGTAGCATCAACATAACTGGAAGGACCCCAGGCAAGTGAAGGCAAACCATGGGTCGCAAGTGACTTCAGTTCAGTGGCACAAGGAACTGCAGCTCATTTTCAGACCAAACGCACTGTAAAGAAACCTACAGAATGAGAGAGAAAGCTGAAAAATGAAATTTTCACAAAGGAAATCAGAATGAGCTTCTAGAATTTCCTGCCAAAATAGAATAAATTAATTTGGGAAATACCAGTGCTGGCATTGAATGAGCTCCTCCAAGTGCAGATAATTGCTGAGTAAAACAAGAAACCTGTGGCTGATGATGAGAGGTCAAACTTGTGTGCGGACTGGAGGAGCTGGTGGGAGAAGCCTGCAGCCCTGGTGAGCCTGAGACCCCGAACAGACCAGTGGGCTGGCAGCTGGGCAATGCGGGGTACCCTGTCTCCTGAGCACCTGCATCACCAGGACTGCTCTAGAGCTGGTAACCTTACAAGAGGGAGCTCACAATCCTGAGGAGACTTAGTCCTTAGGATTTCCAGTCTCCTGATGCAACCCACCTCACAGGTTTCTGTAGGAGAGGTCAAGTTGGTAAAAACAGAGGCATGGTACAGTTTGCCCTGAAATTCTGCTGGTATCCTCCTATTTCTACAGAACATTTTGTTGGTTTGTTATTATGGGAAGGATATTCCTCGGGGAGTTTCTAACTGGCTGGCCTCATACACATGCATACACATGGGAGACCCCATTGTATATACCACTGGTCGCACTGGCATTGCACCAGATTGCATCTGGGAATCTGATTCGTAATTCAAGGAAGTGTAGACAGCCTGGAGCTTGATTCCAGGAAGCTGGGTTTGTTTTATTCCCTACAGTTTGCTTAGCCCTGGCTAAAGAAGGTGCAGACACATTCCTTCTCTGTATTCATGCTGCTGTTCTTTGGCTTTTCAAGGTAATGTCTTTATGGCCTTTCATTCAGCATGTGATTTTGACTCTAGGTAGCATATTTTCTTTTAAAGTTATTGTCTGCTAATTATCATCTTAAATCCTGCAGTAAAACGCGGCTTTTCCTCATGCTGTACAAAGAAATACTTGTTTCTCCCTCAGTATTACTGGCTATGAGGTCCAAGGCTTATCTATTTTTTGCAAGCAGCCTTTCAACCTCCTCGTTCTTGCATTGCTACAAAACCTCTAACTGTCTCTTTACTAAGGAACCTATTAATGAAGGTAGTTAAACATTTGCTGTATTTATATGAATGATTTGCATTGCTTAAATTAGGCACATGCTGGCATATCTTCTTAAGTGCAGTTACCCACTGGTATAAAGCATGTTTAAAAAAACATTTTGGGTCAGTAGCTTTGCATCTCGTGCAGTTATTGCAGTAAGGGCACAGTAGGACGCTCCTGAGTCTGAACAACAGTGTTTAAGTCTGCCACATCAGAAAAGGCAGTGGGAAATCTAGCTCAGTGGGCTAAAACTGGAAATAAATTAAGGGAGTTGGGAAATTATAATTTACACAGCATGATTAGGCTTCAGTCAAGGCAAGACATATCATTTACTTTGCCCAACACTAGATGTCTTTACAGTTTGACCAAATGACTTTTATTTTCTTGCCTTATTGATATGTCCTTTCCTTCTGTTACTTTGAAGCCAGCATTGGCGGGGACAACAAACAGACTTTCCAAAGAAGCTGCCAAAATAACACTATCCAAAGTGAAGTATGTACCTTTTTCCTCGGTCTGGATTCATTTCAGCCTAATGGAATGAATCCCAGTAATCAAACAGCTTGTTGAGAAGGTCATCCTGTATCACAACGTTTAATTAACAGCATATATATATCTATGCCTGTATATATAGATAGATAGATCTATATTTTTATATATGTGTGTGTGTGTGTATATATCAGAGAACAGGAGATACCAAGTGGAACAAATGCTTAGTAGGAGTGAATAAATCAGCTTGTAAAAAATGAAAGAACCTCCTCATTCTCGATTACTTGAAGTCTCAGTGGAGTCTGGGAATTGGATCATCATCAGAAATAAGGGCAAGGAGCATCACTGAGAGAGGCTACAAGGAATTAATTGCAATCAAGAATGTTCTGATGCAAGACTGACTGCAAATAAAAGTAATTAATTTTTAAATATAAGAAAAAGTGTGACAGGATATTGTCTCTCAGCACAGTGGAACCCAAAGGATTTTTGTTTAAATTCCAGCAGCAAATGTTTGCAGAGAAAAAAATTGTTTTACTGCTTTGCCGAACAGTTTGTATTTCATGAATTGCACTCTGAAAATGGCATAATTCATCATGTGAAGGGTACAGAACAAACCAGAGACAAGAATTTCAGTTCAGGAAATTCTGAATGTAAGAGAATCAGAAACCATTGAAAAAGGGGAGGAAAAAAAATTGTATGTGTATGCCATAGATATGTGTACATACATGTGAAAATACACTTACTAAAGATAAGCTGTAAATTAATCATAAGTGATTCCTAACCCACGATTCCTTCTTTGGTCAAACTTCAATGGGGGTTACATCCAAGAGGGCAGGGGAATGAACTGTATTTGTAAGCAGTTTTCCCTTTGTGATTGTGACTGCGCCCTTCTCCTCCAGCCTGTCTTCCTTGGGACCTGCTGAGCTGTCCAGGCGGACATCAACGCTGCTCTGAAAGCATTAACCGCTGCCCCAGATCTAGGCTACTACCTTATCTGCCCTTTCCTGCGGGGCAACGTGGCAGCTGAAGTTGCTGCGTGGCAGCTTTGCAAGTCGTCTACATCTGAGGATCTGGGTGGGATTGCATCAATCTGCCATCCTCAGCTCCTTCCCCGAACTGCTCCATAATGAGTCCTTAATTACATTGCGCCCTGGTGCAGGCGATGGAGCCACAGTAATGCTCACACACACGGGGCATGACGGGGCTAAAGGAGATACTCAGCACTCAGCCCTTTGCACAAGCGCTTCATCGGCTCCTTGCACACTGAGCACAGCGAGAGTTTTACACTGACAGATCTCTTCATACACCATGGTTGAAAATTTATGATAACAGTATCCTAAACTACAGATTAACTGATGTAACACCCAGAAAAGTGCTGCCTTGAATTATCAATATTTTATTAAAAGCACTTAATATCTATAATTGAAGTAATTTTGACTGCACAGTGCCTGACATTATTTAATATTTTCACTAATAACCTGTATGATAGAAAAAGCATTAGCTGATTGAGTTTTCAGGTGACATCAAAATGGGAGGAACTGCAACTGAGTAAATGCAGAGTGAGAACTTAAAATGATCTTGACGGAAGTAAAGTATGATCAGAAGATAACAAGATGTAACAGGAACAAGTGTACGCAAATCACTTTAATTTTGCATTTTAGTTACCTAATATTATAAGCCCATTTACAGCAGCTTACAAGGGTAAGGATATTTAATAAATATTGTAATAAATGGTAGCCAATCACTGCATAATGTAAAAGAATAAAGCAGGTGACTTCTAATAGTGATTTATAGTCGTCTGTAATACCTTCTAGTGTGCTTAAAATACCATACACTGATCGCGCCTGTAACATGCTCATGCCATCTATTAACATCTATTAAATTGTTTGTCATTCTCCATGTTTGGGGAATACTTTATGAAGAAATACACTGCAAAAGCACAAAAAAACAAGTTCTAATGAAAAAGTCTAATTCAAATTCTAATTAGTAAAGTTTGCCCTCAGGGACTGGTGCGGAGACGTGCAGAAGCCAATACCACCACACAGATGCATTAGGTTTTATTGGGTTTCCGAGGATTTCTCAGGACATTTGCTCAGAAACAGACCTGTTTTCATCCTGTTCAGCAGCGGAGCTCTCATTTCTAGGATTGGAGCTATTGCACCTGATCAAAATCGTTCAAATAAAGAGTTCACATAAAAGGATATGTTAACTGGGAAAATGACTGCTTTACAAAATGTCTAGCCCACAACCTATGCATTATCTGATCCCTTTAATTCAGACAACTGGGCATGAGTACCTGAGAGGCAGGGCAAGTCTTAATTGCAAATAGAGCCATTCAAATTGAGAGCTGCTGGCAAACAAAAGACAAGGTAAGTGCAGGCTACATCCTGAATGTATTTTTAAATTATTAAACCTCCTCACTGGGATCAAGCACCAAAAACTGGCATCAAAACTGTTCCTTTCGCCATGCATCTGGCCTGGCCAGCCCGCAGATGATATTCCCAACGTTAGCATCCCACTTCCCCTCTTTCCCCACCTGGCGTAAATCCCTGGCAGAATCACTGAACATGGACTGGTGGGTGTCTGTAACCCATCACTGCCAGGAACAGCCACCGTATGACATTTCTCACCAAAACTTGGCAACAAGTGACCAGTGAGTGGAGAGAGGTGAATGACGGCGGTCATGCCGAACACCCCTGTTACATGAGAATATGGCTCTTACTATCAGCCGTGCCTTAAACAGCAGGGGAAACAAAGCCCCGTGTGCATGTATGAAAGCACCAAAAAAATTATAATCATAGGAATGGGACTAAAGAAACATAACCAAATTAATTTTAATAGTGTTTGGTTAGTTCTAACGGAAATTGTGCATTATTTATCCCCAGAAAAGAAGACTCTTTGGAAACTATCGTGTCTTTTCAAGAATCATGAAGGCTCCTAAGTGGAGGAAGATACATGACCTCATATAGGTGTCATGTATCCTTAGACATGACATATGACACCATATATCCATGTCATATAGAGCACTTTTCTTCATTAGGCTGCACTAAGCACATCCACTTGTCCTGAATACAATTAAAGCAAATATTTCTGATTCACAAAAAATATTTAAGCAGTACAATTGCCTTTATAATAAGTGGCACTTAAACACAGAGCAATTTAAAAAATAAGCATTAAAGTTATGTGAGAAAACTGCTCTAAAAACTGTCATTTTCCAAAACAAAGCTGTTTTTGTCTGATGGTGGCTTAGCAATTTATAATAAAGACAGAACAGAGACTGAATTAACATTGTGTCCCCTTGCAGTGAGAAGTGCTAATCTGAATAATGTACTCCAGGGGAATTCTACTTAGCATTTATATGAATATGGGAAAAATGATAATATGATAATTATCACTGGTTTTTTTTCAGGCAAAGATCTTTCACAGAGAAATGCTCAGCACTGATTTAAATTTTTCCTGCAGCTCCTTTTTCCTCACTGTTTTATTTATTCTGAACTCAGTCTCAGGATGTGTTAGACCTGCAACACTATTTTTCTCGTGGGGTCCATGCTTTTCATCTCCCTGCACTGCCCCTTCAGATTTCTACAGACTCCATCCGTTTTTGCGGGATTTCCAAACATGCTCAACATTGACCAAAATTTTGCCCTTTGAGCCAGCTATTGATTTGGTAAGAATGGCGTTGGATTAACGCTGAGCGCTAACTAAAACCCCACCTTTCATGTTCAGCACTGGAGCCAATCAGCACATACAACATACGCTCTTTAGTAAGCTTTTATATAGACTTTGTTCTTTCTTGTCTGCTTTCTCTCTTGTCTAAAATTAAGTCCTTTCTACTAGAAGGTGTATCTGTGCTAGAGATTGCAGTGAAGTGTGGACAGCCCTGAGCTAATTGCAAGCGAGAGTTAGCCAGGATGGTGGCAGCATTCCAGGCGCAGCTGTGTGAAGCTCTACGCTATGACTTTGCCACAGTTAAGCTTCATCTGATCTGTGTACTAGTTCATTTATAATTAAGTAACTAGGTCATTTATAATTAATTAGCTGCAATCCACTGAATTATAACATAACCAAAGGTCAAAAGGCTTCAGAAAAGAGGGCGGTGGGGAACAGACACTGTCAAAAAAAACTCTCAGCAATTCCAGACACAAACCAAAGACTGCTGTGACCGCCTTGGGCTGGGCTGGGCCACCTCCTGAGTTAACCCCTTCTCCTGCAAAAGTGCCAGGAAATTCACCAGTAGAAATCCCGCACGTAGTGTGTAGGACTACTGCCGCAACAGTGACAGGACAGTAGTAACTTCTTTCTCTGTTCCTTCCCATTTGTAGGAGCAAAACAGCTTAGTAGATTGTCCCTTCAAGGTGGTATTTGTAGTGACTAGAGCATCCGGTAATAAAAGAATGTAAAAACATTTTTTTAAAGTGAATTCAGGGAAAATCAGCAACAGGAATAGTTAGGTGCTGGGGAACTGCCGTGGCCGTTAACTCCAGAAAGAGCAGTAAATTCTCAGTATTTCCAGACAATCAGCACATCAAGGACTTTCCCCAGGGTCTGAGCAGGGGAACCCAGCAAAAATCCAGTTTTCATTCAGAATTTCTGGATTTTGCATGGATGTGACAGGTGGTTTTTTTAAAATGCACTACAGCTTCCACAACCAGGCAAGTGACCATGAGCATAAACTTTCTGTTTGACAATGACTCTTAGCGCTTTAATAGCACCATTTAATGTAACAAGTTTTTCTCTTTGCTAGATAATGAACTGACCTGGGGTACAAACCTTTAGGGGATCTTGCTAACAAACAAAACGTTGACCCTGACTTTATTGTTTGGATCAAATGGAAGAAGACGTATACACAGGATTTGACTTCATAACCAATCCTTTGCAATCTGATGTTTCACAGTGCCCAGTGGCCCTAAGTTACACGTACAAATGTGTCCAGATGAGCAAGGATGAACACAGCCTGATCCCACCCATCCTGCACACAAGTTTAATGTGTGTGCTCAGGACAGTACTCTGTTCTGAAGTAACTGTCTAGAGGGAAAAAAAAAAACCCTCCCTCATCCTGATTCAAGGGTGGACCAAAGGTCTACACAGTGTTGGAAATAGTGTGGCCAGCAGGAGCAGGGAAGTGATAGTGCCCCTGTACTCGGCACTGGTGGGGCCGCACCTCGAATACTGTGTTCACTTTTGGGCCCCTCACTACAAGAAGGACGTCGAGGTGCTGGAGCGTGTCCAGAGAAGGGCAACGAGGCTGGTGAGGGGTCTGGAGAACAAGTCTTATGAGGAGCGGCTGAGGGAGCTGGGGTTGTTTAGCCTGGAGAAAAGGAGGCTGAGGGGAGACCTCATCGCTCTCTACAACTACCTGAAAGGAGGTTGTAGCGAGGTGGGTGCCGGTCTCTTCTCCCAAGTAACTGGCGAAAGGACGAGAGGAAATGGCCTCAAGTTGCGCCAGGGGAGGTTTAGATTGGATGTAAGGAAAAATTTCTTTACTGAAAGAGTAGTTAAACATTGGAACAGGCTGCCCAGGGAAGTGGTTGAGTCACCATCCCTGGAGGTATTTAAAAGACGTGTAGATGAGGTGCTTAGGGACATGGTTTAGTGGGCATGGTGGTGTTGGGTCAACGGTTGGACTCATAGAGGTCTTTTCCAACCTTAATGATTCTATGATTCTGTTCTACAGTGTTGCAAGCAGTACTCCCTGGAGAATGCAAATTGGTGCATGGAGAGGTTTTTTCTGCCTCTATAATATACCTTCCCACAGGGGACTGTGGAAAAACACACTGTTTGTGACCTTCAGCACATCTTTGAATTTAAAGTAACTGACTTTGGTATTGCCATAGAAGGGGCAGAGCAGTAGAAAACTCAAGCAGTATTTAGTACTGATCAAGACAGGCAAATCATTATATGGTCTGTTCCTGAGGAGTAAAAATATGTACATCCTTTAAGCTCCATTCAGTTTCTTTGCATTAAAATGAAAATAATAACAAGCTCTAAGATACTAGAGTAAATTGGATTTTATAATTGGAAAGTAAGACGGACACGTCAAACAAGTTGCCTGCGAGGAAACTACCAGACCTCTAACCTGTTAAAATTTATGTGAAAAAATGGGGTATTTGGTCTGGATTTAATGAGAAAACTGAAATACCGTAAGGAACTGTAGCAGAAGCCTAGGGAATGGATAATATTGTAATAGTCTGAGCACAGGCAGGTCTGCGATTTGATGGAGATTTTAATTAAGGTTGCACATTCACACCAAAGGCACTGCAGTTACAGCTTCAGTTTCTGCTTTCATCCTAAGCTGACACAACACCAGAAAACAGGAAGGCATGGCGGTTAAATCCCAGCGTGGTGAGCTCAGATGGTCGTACACGTTAGCCCTGCATTCCTACCAGGACAGGACCACTGCAGGGCTAGCATCTATCCCTCGATGCCTTTGGAATTGACTGGACACACAAGCCCTGATGATGCCAAGGTGATTAGAAACTGGCTGGGTGGGAGGAAGAAGGACTCGAGTGGGTAAAGAGGAATATATAGAAACAAATCTCCATTGAACTTCAAGAATATTGAAAATTGTATTGGGAGGCTGAGCTTGTTACCCGTTATCCCACCCAGCACCATCCCCAGAAGAGCACTAAAGGCTGTTGTGGAACAGCAAGTATGGCTGGAAACCATGCAACTAAGGCATGAGCAGATCAACAGCAGCAGAAGGGAACAGCTGCAGCTTTAAATCACTGCCACAACAACCCCAGCACCCTGCTGTCTGCATGAAAGCAGTGTTAGCTCCTGACACGCCATTTGGGGAGGGAAAGATGAAAAGATGCTGAGGTATCAGACGAGAAACATGCACACCATCACTGCCTGATTTGCGGGTTTTATAAACCCACATTATTTTTTCATGTCATGACTACTGTGATCTTGAGCCTGTAAGAGGTGAGCACCCTTCACTCATAGGATGAACTCAGTGAGGGTTGAAGGAACACGTCCTCTCCTGGGTGTCCTGAGGGTCCATCAGGCTGGATGTGGCCGTGGAGGTCTCATCTCCTGCTCCAATCATGGCTGCCTGCCAGGTTAGGGCAGGTTGCTCAGCACCATCTAGCTGCATTTTGAAAATAGTCAGGAAGGACATCCTGGGCATCCAGTGCTATGCCTCTTCATAAAGAGGTTTCTTATTTCCAGTGGGGATGTCCTCATTGCAGCTTGTGTCCATTGCCTCTTGTCCTTTCATTGTGCACTTCCAAGGAGAGTCTGGCTCTGTCTTCTCTATACCCCCACTTTTACTTGGCACCAGGATATAGTATGTACCAATTCATCTGTCAATACAAAAGCTGACATTTAATCTTCGGAGTGTTGTTCTTTAATGATCCTGGGGCACTGGTGATAAGTAGGTTGAAGAGCACCCTCAGTTCAAATCTCACTGATGTTGACTCCTCAAGTAAAAAAAAAAAACAACAAACCATGCCAAAACAAAAACCCTGACTGCCCAACTTCTCAACAGCCCTCTTTTGTTAGGATGAGGAAGCTGAAGCTCTGGATGTGAATCATATAAAGGTGCTGGGGCGTGGGGGGATGAGTGGGGACCTGAGGAGGCCCCAGCGGGGGCAGTGCCCTAACCCCCCCGGGCACCATCCCACAGCACTCAGGCAGGGCAGGGATGCTGCTGGCAACAGGTCCCCCCACCATCCCAGCAAGGCAACCTACAGTCAGGTCTGGAGTCCAGTGTAGGATTCGACTACGATGTGCTGTGCACAGCAAGGGATTGGCCCCGGAGTTGTTCACACCAGGACCAGCCCAGGACCTGGCAGCCAGCACTGTGCCTGAGCAAGCTCCATCAGCTTCTGCTCCTTTTTTGGAGGAACCCAAGTTGCTGGCTTTACCCTCCAAAAACTATGCGTTTGGGTCAGAGTGACTGGCACTGTCCCCATTCAACAATGCTACTTGTTGGAAGAGCACAGAGTCGATTGTCGTTGATATGCAAGAATAAACTGCTCTTCTTTGCATTGCACATTTTTTTTAAGTCCGTTTCTACAGCCTCTCTCAGGCTGGGAAATAAAACTGTAGTGTGGCAGTTCATTTCAATTAGTCCTAACATCCTTCCTCATTTGTCCCATGCCCTCCAGTGATTTTTGATAGGCAAATCTCCCTGTGTAGGCATTGTTCTGGTAATAGGTACGACTAACTCCCCATTTGCTGAGACAGCAAAAAAGCATTTCAGGTGGCACTGAGTTAGCAATTTCCAGTAACACACGTAAATTTTGAAGGCTAAGGTATCTTGACTCTTACAAAGTTATGTTTTCATTTTCAATAATGCTTCCATAACAGCCCTAAATATCCCCCACAGGTATGAAGCAAAGCATAAAAAAAGTTCCAGAGTGGGAATATTTTAAAATGTAGATGCAAATAGAGGTTTCTGTCAAATTGGATAGCAAAAACATTGAAACTAGTACTTTCTAAGATGTCTCCTATTTTGTACACGCAAAGCTAATATATGGTTTCATTTTAAAACTGGATACTAGGGTATTTTTTAGCATAAGCACAGTTTGGAAATGTGATTTGCATTCACCTTCTGATGTATTTGTTGTAATTCTCCATGACTTCCTGCACAGCACAGATTTTTGTTAAGTCAAAAGACAAACAGCACCATCTTTGTCAAGGGAGGTGCGTGAGTCACGGAGCGCACGGGAAGTGTGGGCAGGGGAAGTCTGTGGAAAATGTGCAGAGATGTGAAAGCAAATGGCCAGCACGAGGGACCATTTGCTCATTCTACTGTAGGCAATCAAGAGCAAAAAAGCCAACGGGCGGCTGCTGGCACCAGGGTCGGACCTCAGCTGGGGAGTCAGGATGTGCTCAGGGGAGAAAACGCTTGAGCCCTTTGCAGCTATCCTACACCTACATCCCTGCCCTCAAAGGACAATCTACGTGGTTTTTTCCCATGGAGGGAAAGCCGTGCCCGTGCAGGTCATGGGGATCGAGTCCCCGATGCACGGGGTGGGGGGGGCACGGCATGGTCACCAAGGGCGTGCTGATATGGGAGGTTTAACAGAGCAAATACACAGATGTCAAGTGGCAGGCGGAGATGAAGCACTTTGGACCTTGCTGGTCGGGACACGTCACACGTGCACTTGCTTTGATCCGCAGTGGGCTTGTAGGAGAGAGAGGTAAGGATGCTGGTAGTGTAGGAAAGCTGAAAATTAGCATATTGTCTCCAGTTAAACGATTTGTTATCAGCTACCCAAAGTGCCACATGCCATGTCATCTTTCTCGTTTGAAGACTGTAGGCAAGTTAACCAACGCTTTATATTTTTCTGTTATAATTCTGATTAACAATTTGCCCTTCTCAAATTGCACATTTTGAATGTTCACAAGGCACTTTCACATACACACTATGTATGTATTTGTATACATACATGTGTATGTATACACACACACATATATATATGTATAAATGAACACTAGGAAAACATCTTTTACTGCATTATATGCCCAGGCTGACTTAGATTCAAATCAGTGTCATTTGGCAAAAGAAAAATTTGCTATTGTCCTGGTTTCAGCAGGGATAGAGTTAATTTCCTTCTTAGTAGCTGGTACAGCGCTGTTTTGGATTTAGGACAAGAACAAAGTTGATAAGGCACCGATGTTTTAGTTGTTGCTAGGTAATGCTTACACTAGCCAAGGACTTTTCAGCTTCCCATGCTCTACTGACTGAGAAGGCTGGAGGTGCACAAGAAGCTGGGAGGGGGCACAGCCGGGACAGCTGCCCCAAACTGGCCTAAGGGACATTCCATACCATGTGACGTCATGCTCAGCATGTAAAGCTGGGGGAAGAAGGAGGAAGGGGGGGACGTTTGGAGCGATGGCGTTTGTCTTCCCAAGTAACCGTTAGGCGTGAGGGAGCCCTGCTTTCCTGGAGATGGCTGAACACCTGCCTGCCCATGGGAAGTAGGGAATTAATTCCTTGTTTTGCTTTGCTTGTGTGCGCGGCTTTTGCTTTCCCTATTAAACTGTCTTTATCTCAACCCACGAGTTTTCTCACTTTTACCCTTCCGATTCTCTCCCCCATCCCACCAAGGGGGGAGTGAGCGAGCGGCTGTGTGGGGCTTAGTTGCTGGCTGAGGTTAAACCACAACAGCTATTCTATGCAAACTTTCAATTTTTTTAAATTAAACTGTACTTGCTTCACGTTAGGAGAATAAAAGAGGTTCAGACCCAGTAAGAAACTTTCTATAAATCTGTAGGTAAGAAATACAGGCTTAAGTGATTTTCAACATTCTGAATTACATTCTGTCTAAGGTGAGATCTCATGAACAAAGTCTTAGCCTTATCCCATTTGAAATGGATGAAATATTAAACCTCAAATAGCATGGATTATCTTGAAAGGCCCGTGTCACCCATAATAAATGACTAAAGTAAGTGTTGCGGATCAGTGACTTACTGGCCAAATGGTGTAACATTTAAGGGAGCTGCTTCCCTGTTAAAATTCTGTGTGTCTTTTCAGGAAACCTCTCCAGCCTGGACAGCTCTTTGGGGTCAACCAGCTCCTCTCTTTACTGTTAAATTAACTTTGCATTTACTATTTAAAAACCTTGCCATACATTAGAATTGGGAGTCCTTTACAGGCTGTTTCTGGCAGGACTGTACACACCAGTTCTCCTCTGTTAGCACTCATTTTAATGGCAAGAAGGAGTTTCTGCAGAACTCGTTCCAGCTCTGACTTGGAAGTCAGATGATTAAATATTGTTGACTGTGCTGCTTTTTGCACGATAAAATCTAGACCGGCACTGACAAACTAATTAATTTTACTCTGCTACAAGCGCTCTTAGCAAAAAAAAATACAGAATTTGGGGACAAAAGGAAAATGGATTGACCCCAGGCTGTTATCGCTTAACATTTCCCCACTCTCTTGTAAGCAAAGTAAACACAGCCAGGAAATCATTAGGGTAAGATGACTCAGGAACTTCATGTGAGTATACTTATTTTTCAGACTATTACTTTATGAAGATTTTGTACCAGTTATGTAGTCGAGTTCATCTCCAGAGAGCTTCCTAGCTACACTGAGTGACACTATAGATGAGTTTAGCCTCTCACAAGATTTGTGTTATTTGTGTAAGGGAATTCTGCTCTCAGTTTATAGCACGATCAGGACTTCATTTTGCTACTCTACAACATAGGGAAAACACGATCCCCATGTTGCGTGAGAGCTGTAATTTACATTCTTGTTTTTTCCCTTTTGCCTGCGGAAATACGTGCCAATTATATGCTGAACAGCACTGAATGAAATTGCCACAAAACTGCCATTTGTTCTAAAAAGCTTATTTAATTGAGATTTTCTTGGGTTTTTTGCAGAAGTGTGAATAAAGCTGCAACATTTTTGAGCACATGGGCAGTGCAGGTGGACTGGTAGAGCGGCCAGGACACAAACCAGTTGGCAAAGAACTTTTTTGGTTGGGTCCTCAGCTTCTGATGCACTCCTGGACTTTGCCCTTACACCGCATTTTGCAGGGCAGCGCTGCACAGCAGTGCTTGGAAGGCTGCTGCCCTCCAGCTCACCTGCGCAATGGCCCTTGCCCAGCTGGTACCTTTTTGTAATCCCGAGTCCTTCCAGAGGCTGAGTCAGCACCGCATACAGCACCGTGAAAATGCTGAAGCACCATCAGGCTCTTACCTCCTACCATCATCTCTGTAGGATGCAGCACAGTCTAAAGGAAGGAAGAATCCAGCCCAGCATCTCATATTTAGAAGACGTTAGGGACTTGTTTTCAACATTGATAGCTCTCAGCAGTACATCTACCAGTTTTCTAGGGTGTTTCAAACACCCCATCACCCTCGTGGTTGCTGCTGTAATTTTCTTCTGTAATTGACTTGCATGCAGTCAGCACCTGTTCAGGTTTTGATGTGGTATCACTGTGGCAACTTGTATGAAACACCATGTGTCCATTTGAACAGTGAATTTAAAAACTAATGATGTCTCTCGAGACGCAGAACATCACGCTACATGAATGTTTATCTTTACTACCCCCTATTATATTGGAAAAACTATTTTATTACTAAGCAATTGCCTGCCATATGGGAAAAATACTGTGCTGTGTTGAAGCTTATATACAAAATCCATGTGTCTTAATAGAAAGCTGTATGTTCCACTTGGATTTTTATTGAAAATGAGGCATGCTGAGAAAAACTAAAGACTGTTTATGTATGATAGCAGGTAACAGAATGAAATGGCAGCAGAAAACAAAAGCAAAAGCCCTGAAAACTGTACAATATATCACAGCCAAGCAAGTCACCGGATTGTAGGATGTGGCCCTACAGATTTCTAGGTCCAGCTCTGCTGCTACGTCTGCTTTGTGACCTGAAGAAAGTAATTTCTCTCTCTGCATGTGCCTTTGGTCTTTTACATTTTGTCTGTCATAAGTACTTACATTGTAAGTCCCCTGGGGTTAGTAAGTGTGGTTTAGCCTGCGTTATAGCAAAGCGGTAGCAAAGCAACAGCTTAGACTGCATCAGAAAATTGTATTGCTTATGGGTTAGGAATGGGAGTTCTAACATTTCTCTCCAAAAACCCAGAAGAAAGTGAAGAAAAAGGGCACAAGGAGTTGCAACTTTCTGTGTTATTGCAACTCATAGTGGAGAATTATATCTAAAAATATACAAAAAATAAAAGCAATTTCTTTTAACAGGACTGGTAGGGTTCAATATTTTATAAAAAATATTTTACAAAAAGTATATACACTGCAGAAGAATCCTAAATACTAGTGATAAAAATATATCTAAGAAAGCATAAAATATATTCATATAAAATGAGGGTGGTCCAAATGTACTTATGTCTTTACAAAACCATTTGGTTTTATTTCATGCACATGTCTGGAGACTAGCCTGAACATCCCCTTTAATGACAATAAATTATTCAGAAACATATGCACATATCAGTATAATTACAGTAATTATAGGAGGGGGGGCTTCTTTTTCTCTTCCATGACAACACATCATAAAAGAGAATAGATTCAGTCACCGAATACTCAGATGTTTTTATACAGACTCTAATGCATCTTGCTTTAAGTCTTTCTTTTATGCTGTAATTTGGAAAATAAATGCATGGGGTTACTGCAAGAGGTCTCAAATTGCAGTAGGACACATCCCGTATTCAGGCTGTACCTCTCACCTGGGAGCCACCTTTTGGTCCCAGCACTGAAACTCTGAGAAGCAGAAGTTCACCACAGCCTCACCATAAGGTGCTCATTAGGTAACAATGATGAGAGATGCAGTGCATGGGACGGTGGTGAACGAGCTGAGAAGCCTGCCTTGCTCTGTAGGGATTTGTGCCTTAACATAGTTTATTTAATGTTTAGTTACAAGCTGCAAATATGCCACTAATGGGAAATTGTAATGCTAGAACCATTTCTGGTCGAACATTTAAATAATTAACAGAAGCATCTTCTCAGACAACAGGATGCCTCCTCCATCTGAAAGATGCACAGCCTTATAGGGGCATGGTATTTATCTCTAGAAAATAGGAGTTTATAAGACAACTGTGCTTTAGAAAGAGATGCAGGAGAAGCTAATGAATGAAAATGTAGTTATGCTTTGTTTAGGAGAAGGAAGACTTCAGGAATAAGCTGTTTGAAGGTCAACTCTCTATCCTGTGCAAAACCAGCCTGTAACATAAGTGAGCTCCAAAAATGGTACAGTTTTTCTTATTAAGAGTGTTTTGTTCTCTGAACACTTTTTATTAGTCTTCAAACTTCATGAAATGACATTAATGGATAAAAAACATTCTCCAGAAAATGCTGATTGCTGTAATGTAATTCATGTTTCTTCAGAAGGCGTAGGCCTTTTATGGTTGTTTTTAGATACATCGTTGTAACTTCCTAATACCCCATCAGGAGGAGTGAGAAGGTTAATGTATGCTCAAGCGATGACAATTCAGGCTATGATTGGTGACTAATACAAGTAACCAACACAGAATACTGGTATTGACTGGAAAGTTCATTTTGTAATGGTCCTCCAGCAACTTCCTTAGCAAATTCAGAATAACTAGAGCTATCTGCCTAAGAGCTGGTAAGAAAGGGAAAATAACTTCTTAAATGGCTATTTAAGAAATAAATTTAGAAAGATTGTGGAAAATGGACTGAATAAATTAAAAAGATGCTCTGAGAAATCTGACCACATTAAAAAAGGCAGTTGCATGTACTCCACAGGTTTATTAAAATGAATTGTATATTCAAGAGCTGTATATGCCACCAAGATTAGAAATGCAAAGGAAAGAGCTCCCTTTGAATTTACTTACTCCTGAAGGAGATGTTTTCCTCCTTTCATCACTCACCGTGGCACATTCTGTTCCTCTCTGCAGGAAGAAGCAGGCAGACAGCTAAAGAGTAAAAAGAACAGAAGAAATCAGAACAAATCATGCAGGAGCATCACTTTCCACTTCTTGCTGCTTGGCCATACGCTCTCCTCTCTCCTTTGCCATTACTTCCAGCACAGGCACTTTCCTGTTCCTGCATCGGTGCTATTTTCCTTCCTCTCCCTCTCATCGGAAACCTCTGCTGCCTCTGGTTGTTCCCTGTGTCTCTCCTGGAGTGAGGCTGACACCTCAGGTCCTAACGGTGACTGCCTACGCCCCACAAAAACATCCTTCGTGTCCTCCCCACTGGGTCAGTGATACCCAGTAAAAGCATCTATGCCAAAAATTAGAAGGGGCAAGCACGGTTCTGTTGGATGTCTGGAAAGCCTTAGGAAATGGTTCACAGAGAGAATGATTGATCTGTTACAATGGTCTACCTACCCATCTCACTGCCCCGAGCACCCATGTCATGTCACAGCTAAAACTTTCTCTGATACAGCCTTAAATATCAGCCTGGCCACCAGTGCATTTCTGGGACTGGATGTTCAGTGGGGACTGCAGACATATTCCAATATCAAAATTATTCCCTCTCCCAATATTTTCCACTGATCTTTGAAACTAGGTCTTCAGAGTGGACTTTATTAAAAATGCCTTATTAATGGACACATTAAAAATGAGGCATTATTAAAAAACAGGATTAAAATCATGAATATCCAATCCCTATTAGTAACCTTAAACTGAATTCTGCACAGGTGAGCACCGTCAGCAGGCACTGGCTCAAACTGACACGAGCGGTTTCCCTATTCTGAGCAAGTTATGGATATGCAAAATGTACGGAGCTGCTGATTTTATGTGTATATATATGTGTGTGTATGTATGACCTGATTTCCCCTGAAATTAACTTCAAGACATGACCAACCCCATGGAAAAAGAAAGAGAAGAGTTGGGTCCGCAGATGAATGCAAGACCCTTCCTAACTCTTCGGCTTTTGCAGAACAAAACAATACGGCGACCCCAAAGTTTCAGACCTACAGAAGTTAACCCTAACCTGCATTCTTCTCAGGTGAATGATATGTCCTGGAAAATAAACCTCAAGACACCGGGCCAAAATGACCACACTCATTTCCCTAAGTCTAGACAACCTGTGGCCAGCAAATATGTATAGAGTCCCTAAGGCTTCTGCTTTCTAAAATCAGTTTGTGACTCACGCGCACACTTGCACCAGGCACACACTGAAAGGGAGCCATGCAGAATGCAGCAGTAAAAACAACCTTCAAAAATATCCAGACCTTGGCCTTGTATATATTTATGTAGAGGCTGCAATAAACAGACTTTCTTGTTTGCTTCATTGCGTACAGTTCTCGTGTACCAGCAATCAGGAGAAGGTTTTCTGGGGTTGTTTAAAGATGATGTTTTAAGGTGGAGATACGTCAAAGGACTGAAGCTGTGTTCTGTGTTTGCATAACCCCCCTCAGGTTTATAGGTGGGGACAATTCCCGCTTCCAGAAAACACGTTATAGAAAACCCCAGGCTTCATCTGTTCAATGGGAAGCAGACATTGCCCACGGAAGAACAGGACAGTGAAATTACTGCTGTAATACCCACTGTAATACATGATCCATACATTGTCAGTGAAACCAGAAGCAACGTTAAAATATTTATAACTCTGCCCATTTTGCTGTGAGCTCAAAAGATGAGAGTCATCTTTACATGTTTGCCCTCTGGGTGGGAAGATCATTCAGCTCAAGAAACACATCCGAATTTGATGAGCTTTCCTGGATATGTACCTTGGACTGAAAACAGCTTTCACTCCCCAGCGTTATTTATAGCACAGTCACAGTAAATAGTGACTGCAAGTAGGATGGGAAAGGAAAGAAAACCACATCACTAAAATACACAGCTCCGCTAACTCCAGGAACAGGTTGGTTGCTCTCCTTGCCCTCCTACTGGCAAAGCATCCTGGCTTGGCTTGTGTCCTCTGCCACCACATTTTCCTGCTTCCCTTGAAACCTTTTGCCAATCTGTTAGCAACCAGTAACTACTTTTGGATGGTTTCTTCTCACATTTCTATGCAATGGACACCTGTGACAGAGCAAATAAAAGCCTTCTAATTCCCCAAACCTGCCAGTTAACATTCTTGAGGTTTATTGAGCTGTGAGAGACAAGCTGTTCCCACTTGTCCCACAAAAGCAAGATGGGAAAGTTTTAACTTGAGTTAGTTGCCTGCAACTTCCCAGCTCAAAGGATCCTCCTCTGGGTTCCCTTGTGATAACAGAGGTGTGAAATCACCCAGGAAAGGAGGGAGATTCTGATACAAGAAGCCAAAGGAGAGATTCGAAGAAATCAGGAGGCTCCTCCAGCAGCTGGACCAACCCCAGACTGAGGTCTGCAAAGTATCAGCCAGGTTGTGGCCCTCCACTGCCGGTGGCAGGCACGGTACCTGGCATGGTCCATGCTCCAGTAATGTGCAAGGCCTGCCCAGGTGAGCAGAGGGAGAGCAAGGAGGGCTTTCTGCTGGCTCCTGCAAACGAGCATGACGAATGTCTGACATAACAGTGCAGGAATTTTTTCACCCAGTCTGTGGCAACTGGGTGAATATTCCTGCCTATCACTTCTTAAAAATGATCTGGAGAAGGACGCAACACTTGCATGCCCTTTTCCTTGCAGTCTCTCAGAATTAACATTTAACCACTCTGCTTTCTTGCATGGACTTTTGTCCTTCCTCATCTCTGTTCCCTCATTTGAAATAAAGGTCGTTAAGATGGAGAATGTGTTTGCTCTTTGCTCACAAAGAAACAAGCAAGGTATGTTAAAAAAAGGTCTACTGGCATCAGAGGGAAAAAATAATGTATTGCGGGATACAAAGGTAAGGGCAGAAATCCTGGCTCTCTTCTTGCAGTGCTGAATCCAACTGATGTTCACGGGACGCACTAAGTGGAGCAAGAATGATACAGCAGCTTAGAAGCAGCAGAAAGTATGAAAGCTTTTCTCTGCATAGTAGGAGAATAAGGCCTGTACTGTACCATTGCTATGGTCAATGGGAGGACATAAAGATAACTGCTTTACCAGTTGTTTTCTCTAAAGCCTTTGAGCTAAAGGTAGGAAAACTCTACCTCCCATTTTTCAGTGTAATTACCATAATTAAGATGACCTTAGCTATTTGTTAAAAAAACTCACCCGCTAGCCATACCTCTGCACTCTTGAAAGTCTTTGGTACATGTATACATCCAAGACCAAAGCCAAGTCGCAGTCTTTATCCTCTATTTCAGAATACAAGGAATTTGGCTGTAAAGTCCATCTCTGCTTTACTCAGAGGTCTCATCATGGTATTTATACAGTGTTACTCTAAACAGCCTCTCAGAGATTTGTGCCCTGTTTTCTAATGCTCCTGTAAGTAAGTGCCATTACACAACCTGTTACTTCAGAGCACAAATCCACTGAAATACAGCTGACACTGATTTTCAAAGCAAACCAATCCTTCTTTGCTGACATACTGAGAAGTCACATGCAAGTTCTGTTTTTTCCTCCAAATTTCCTGTAAAATAATGAAGCTCCTATTCTGTCCAAAGGCCAAACTGGCTTCATCCATCTTAAAAATGTGATATAAGGCCTTCTATTCTGCCTTAAGTTCCCTCTAACCAGCATAAATAAATGTATCCAAAACCCCAAAGGCTCTTTTTGGAATACCTGTTCCATGTCTTCAATACGCTTTTCCATTTTCCTTATTCTAATAATCACCAAAAATTTAAAATAACTTCCTTAATCTTCTACTCAATATTTTGAAAAGAGACAATTTTAAAATAGCTATGGACGGAGGGGCTTGCTTAGGATACTGGGATAACTTCTAATACTATTTACAAGGCTGATCTTTTCAGCAATGCTTAGCTATTGTCAAGCCTGTCTTTTTTTGACTCTCTAAAGCTAAAATAGCCGCTAAACCTGATATTGAATCTCTTGTGTGTTTTTCCTACTCTTCTCACAATGGTATCTGCAATTTCTGCCCAACTTGCTATTTCCTTCTATTTCATTAAAGCCAGTGTGGAAACCGCAGCAGCAGGGTGATCCAACTGGGGGTTTGAAAGTGGCCCCAGGCACCGGTGTTACAACACAAGAAAATTCAGCCCTCATTCAGCACCCTTTGCTTTTATAGCAACAATTAAAAAAAGAAAAAATAACTATTATGCATTCAAAATGGATAATGAATCCTTGGGCCCCTTTGCATTACAGAGTTGACACAGAGTCAAATATTGGACTATGTAAATTATGTGGTGCGTCCTATTAATGCGTAAATCACCGCCTTCACACAGACTAAATCCAATAAATCCACAAAGAAAGAAAACACAGTACTGAGTGACCTGGGTGTCCCAAGCACCTAAGTACAACAAAGCGAGAGGTTTCCATTCATTCATGCACACGCTCATCAAAACGGGCATCAGGGAATTCAGCCTTTGGGAAACCTTACTTCATAAATAAATGAATAAAATGAATTACAGAAAATTAAATAAACTGTGGGAAAGGTCAACATTGGGCTTCCTGAGAAAAACTGATTAAGATGAAGTGAGAAGTTGATATTAAAGGGGAATCGGTTTGCACAATGGCCAGTCGGGGCATAATTCACGTTCAAGGAAGGTGAATCCTGGTCTGTCTGGTTGGGGTCACAGTTTGAAAGAAGGTGAAAACTTTACCCTACTGGTATTAATGTCAAAGGTACCACTGGTTTTAGTGGAAACAAGATTTTATACACTGATGTGCTGGGCATCATTCTCCACTGTTATATCCATTTTATTTCAGAGGAATTCCCAAGAATGAAAACCCTCTTAATGCAGTAGAGCATTTGATTTCAGTGTCTTGCGTTGATAGGTGTCACGTCTAAAAGCAAAGCAACAAACACAGCCAAATTACATGGTTCACTTCAGGCTTCGGTTTCATGAGAGCATTGATTTGTTTGCAGTTAGCCCTGTGCTTATATGCTTTGTAATTTTGAAGTCAATTTTTTTGCACAAGAAGTGCACACTTTTCTTATCTAAATTCCTGAACTTTTTCTAAAGTTGTTTGCAAAGTAGCTTTTCCTGTTGAAATACCTTGGCAGGTATTATACACTTTCCTAACCTGATTGTCTCCCATACCTTTGGGAGTCTTCTTAAACAGCTGTATTTGTTGGTGCTTTTTTTAATATCCCTCAGAAGGGAAACTTAATTCTGAGGCTAGGCATATCCACAGATATTTGTCGTCAGCTCCCTGACGTGCTCACTCCAAGCAAGCAGTTCTGTTGATGCTGACATGAGCAAAGAATAATGTCGCCAGCTAACAGAGATATAATGTACTGTTTGTTAGCTCACTTCTGCATGTATATTTCAGCCTAACGCATTACTTATATTGGCAAAAGCAGCAGAAATAATAAAAAAAGTCTCTCTAAGATGGAATAAAGATCCATATTTATTGCAATGGTACAATACAAGAAAAAAGTAACATGCCCTGCATGATTTCTAAGGAAACAGGGCTGCTTTCAATAACCAAATTATTCAGAGGCAGGCAGGGGGTTTGCAGGAAACCAGGACGACCGCAAGCCTTTCGCTGTAGCAGCAGGGGAGTTGGGCAACCCAAGGAGAAAATGTTTTCACACTCCGCAGAAAGCTCTGGCTGCAATGAATGTGTTTGCCCCAAATACTTAGGTTTCATCAAACCACCATTTTTCTCTGTGAAAATCACTCTGAGGGAAATGTTACGCTTTTTCCATTTCATGCCACGCAACCAAATCGTTAAGGATCTTCACACTCAGGAATTATTTTAGTTCCTCACCATATGAAATGTTTCCTGTTTAAAACAAAGTGTGCTGATAAGAAGAAGGCAGTAGAATATTAATGCGAGTATAAAATAGTCAGTTAAATGAGATATTAGCTAACAAAGGATAATTACAATTATCACATGCCTAAGTTTTATGTAATTAAGAGGTAACGTGAAAGCATGTCTCCAAAGCTAGTATAGTAAAACACACAAGCTCCTTTTCAAACAAAATTTTGCTGCTTTTTTCCTTGCACTTGTAACTTGCCATACCCACAAAAAAATCTTCCAACTGTGACACAGGCTGAGCATACATCAGTCTGGTTTACAAAGCAGAGCAATTAAAAGTTGTGGTCCCCATTCGTGTCTCACTTGTTATGCCTACAAAAACACGGTAACTCTCCCTTTCTGAAGAGAAATGTCAGATATCTGCCTGCTGCTATGACTGCTAATGTCAGAGCGAGCCCTGAAAGCTGTCTCTCTTCCCTTTCCGTTGTTTATTTGTAATGCAGAAGTGCAGTGCAGCTCTGGGAGAAACATCCTTAAAAGTTGAGAAATTAAATAATGCCGAGGCACTTTTCCAGAGAAAGCAATAATGAATTCAGAAAAAAAAAAGTTCCTTATCTTGAAATGCTGTAAAAATATTATATAGTATATCACAATCACAACAATGTAATAGAAGTGTGCTGACCATTGCTGTGAAACTATTTCAAAACGTTCACCATTCCAATAAAACAGTGAAAGCTGTTGTAAAATTATCACCAGGAAGTCCTGTAAGGTAGAAGAAATGTTTTCTTATTCTTCCCCAAACCACTGCATACGCCAGTACTACCATGAGCTACGTTTTGTGCAGAAAAATGAAGTTCTGCATGAGCTAGGTTTTGTGTAGCACTCCAACAACCCAGGAGTGTCTCCTGAAGTACCAGCTTGCTTAGTCTGGGTCCCATTTCTCTGGCTGCATGCCCAGTGTCCACGGCATCCATAACTTGGGTAGGTAAAAAAAATTTAAAGGTGAATCATGTATGTAATAAATACAGTGTATCTAATTCACAGAATAAACAAAAGAAGCATCAGAGTGATTGCCTTTTCTACATCTACACAACAGAGGAGTCCTGAGGAGTAAAACAAGGACAGACATGAAAAGTTTGGGTGTCACCCATTCTGTTTTGCTTTGGGTTTTTATGCCACTAATGATAACTACCAATACCTAAGCCCTTCAATACTGTATTGTCACTTGTAGTTATTTCCTTCCTTAAAAATTCACACACAGTGTTTTTGTTGGCGATACACTGCATAGATATATTTTTTGCTGTGGTGCATATTTTTATTAGAAAAAAATCACCTTGAAGAACACCTTGCTTTCTGAATAGAGCATACTGAATTTCAGATGGCACTTAGTTTTTGCACAAATCTGTTCTGCAGCCACAGAGCAGTCTCCAAGGAAATGCTCGATTCTGTACCAGTGAGTTTTGAACTTGCTGAAAAGCAATCTGCTGTGCCTGAGGAATGAAGTGGTCAAGCACGATGATCATCCTTCAGGTGATGTTTTAGGTGTTTAGAGCTGGATCACTGATGATTTCAAAGATATGGAAGACAATACAAATATTCTGTGGTAGACAACTTAATAAGGAACTCGTAAGTAGCTTATACAGCAATATTCTGTGCTAGCTGCTATTTTCTGAATTCTGGTGGCTCCATGCCCAGATGTATTTTGGTGCTGCTGGGAGGTGACAAAGGCAAGCATTACCAAGTCCTTTCAAGTCTCAACTAAACCACAAGCCCCCAGAACTGAATTATTATGATTTAATTCCAGTATATGATAGCACTTAAGTCATGGGATTGGTGTTATATCTATGAATAATGCAAGTTTATTTAAAGGAATGGAAGCAGACCAGATTATTTAAAAGACACCGACTGCCAGGGCTGAATATAAATTTTTCCAAATGTCTTCATCTGTTAACAGAGCTGTTACCAGAAGCACAAGGAAATACTAGTTTTGTTATTTATTATGAATGACAGACAAGTTGCTGTCTATCAGCATGGGAGCCGATCTCCTACCCCACAAGAAGCGGTAGGAGATGCTGCTGCAGACATCATGACCAGGCAGCTTGCTATAAATAAGGAATCCCATATTTATAAACTGCAGACCAGAATGACTACTTTAGCTGAGCATCTTCCACCAAAGGTAGCTGCAACTCTATGAGCTAAATGACTGACCCTTCTTCCTTAGATCAGCTATTCATCACCCGCTAGCTGCTTTTGGTAAAGTGGCAAGAGGGACGGTAGGAGGCATTGGAGCAAAGTATTGTGCAAGCCCAGCCCAGCTGCCCGTCGTCTTCAAGTTTTTGGGGTGAATGTGAATAGTCCTCGTGGTTGCATGAGTATGGGGTACCCTCTGAGAAAGAGCTGGTTCTTGCTGGATTCTGCAGGCGAAAGACCTTCCTGGAGAGGTCCCCTTCCAGGGACCTTTGTGAGCTTCTCTTTAGGAAGCACTTGCTGCTCAAGGACACCTCCCAACTGTATCACAATGGGGAGTAGCTCTGAAGAGAGGTCAGGAGAACGAAAACCATTGCTTTCCCTCCAGTAGTATGTTAGAAACAGGTGACAGCCCCCGTCCCTGCTGGTGTTCAGCCTGTACCGGGTCCCAGGGGTGTAAGTTCTGTAAGTGAGCTAGGAAGCAGCTTTTGGTTTCTCTATCAAACTGCTGAGGAACAAATAATTTGACACACAGTCACCACCGGATTTCTTCACTGGTGTTTGCTTAACAGAGGAAGGAAAGGTTTTTCCTCTGATTGAAACTTTGGCAGTTTCTCTCTGGAGAGGCATTGATTGATCTTTTACTAAACAGAGGTGCACAGGTCAGATCTGCAGGTGTGGGTCAAGTGTTCTACCTGATACTGCATTTTGTAGACATGAGCTGAACCAAGGGCACGAACAGGGACAACTGGCTGACCAGCAAGGTGAGCAGAATCCATCTGACCCTAAAGGTTTCCTGCATTCAAAAAGACATTTTAAGTGAGGGATGATAAAACAGTTTGCTTTTTTTAGAGCAGGATATTTTGGCAATAGCATATTATAGATATTTGGGGATGTTTTGACATTACTATAGAGACCAAGAAGAATTGTCATGTGATATGTAACACGGCATTGGCATATTTTTGTTCAATATATTTTATTTCAGCTGGTCCTTTCGGCCTTTATTCCACTGCTGGTAGAAAATCAGTCACTGCATATAAATACTTTCTTTTTACCAAGAAATTTGCTACAATGAGGAAAACATTCCTGTTGCTTCTCTCTCCCCATTTCTTTATAGCTCTTCAATATGCTGCAATATTCAATATTTCCATCCTCTGTTTAGCTTTCTCCTGTGGTTTTGAAGAAATGCTGGGGGTATTCTCATACAGGCTTGTGCACTTTCTACTGATTTATTATTATTATTATTACTATTATTATTATTATTATTATGCTCTTTTAAACAGAATGGGGAATGAAGAGGCATTTCCTTCCCACATCTTCTGCACATACTCAAAAGAGCTGCCGCATGCACTCTTCCTTTCTGCACCGGGGAAGGAAATATTTGGACTGCAGGCAGGGGCAGCGACAGGGAGCACACTATGCCCCTTTTTTTGTGAAAGCAAGCAGAGGATTTGGAAAAAGGTAGGATAAGGTGGAAAAAAATTTAACAGCTGCCAAGGCGATACTACGGAGTTTGAGTGCACCTCGGCACAAGCTGCCAAATTCTTCATGGCAGGGCTGCCAGCCTTGGGCTAACAGCTGCACATCAGTGACTTGTTACAAATGTTCCACCAAGGCAGTGTTCAACAGTCTTTTCTGCTTTGACGCAGTTGTTCTAATGAAAGATACTGCTGGAAAGTGTGTCATTCATGTCTGTCGACTATCGTGTTTAACACAACAGTGATACTCTACAAGATACCGTCACTGCTTCAGTACATCTATTATCAGTAGCTGGTGCTGTTATCTCTACTGAAGGTATTTAATAACAGCTCCTGGCAGGAGAAGAAAGAAGTCCAGGGTTTATTGACTCAATTTTCCCCTTAAAAAACACTGGTAGTCCTGGCATTTTCAAGTAATTGCAGAAGAAGCTTTACTCATTTTTTATGAAGTTACTCAAAATGCTTTACTCATGAATTGCAAAACCCTCTGTTAATCAAAACTGTTTTAAACACAGGAGGGAAGTCTTAAAGCGTGAACTTTTTTCTGAAGGACATTGCTTTTGAATGGGAAAACCACCTTGCTTATGTTGAAGATGATCTTAAGTTTTACTGAATCTTTAGGTTATGAAATAATCAACTATAAGAACATTTTGATTTTAATAAGTTAGCCCTTATGGTAGCGTTATGTATAGGTTGCTGTGTTACTTATTATTTGAGGCTGTGTTGCTTGAAGTCCCTATTCTCTATTCTCTGGACTCTCTAAACCATAACCAGAGCCTCGAGGTTCTATTGTTTATGGGATGAATTATTTGACAACCTGGCAAGGTAGATATCTAGTTGGCCAACTTGGCAACAGAACCTACTTTTAAGGTGTCCTGAAGTGAACTGCCTTCATTATAATACTAAAAAACACACCCACAGGTCAAGAAGACCCTTGCCCAGGTGAAGACCCTTCCCCCGCGCAAGCGTAGTAACAGAAGAGAATGACATAACCGATATTATAATTATATGTAAATCACTAACCAATCATTGTAACTGGGAGTGTACTACCTTATAATTTTTGTGTATAAATGTAACAGTGATCTAGCCATAGGTGTGCTTGATTTGTGGAAATTCCACCTTGCACCCGGCGCCGTAATAAAGAATGCCTGCTTTCTAAAACTCCAAAATTGAGTCTTAGAGAGTTCTTCATCTGCCGATTTATGGTAACACTTATTCAAGTTGACCATTTACCAAGCTCTTTTATTCATTCCTGATATTTGATTACCCAAGAAAATTTAAGTGATTTTTTATTTTGTCATTATATAACTTTGCAATATAGACATGTTTAGCATGTTGGTTTGTCAACGTTAAGTCTCATTGCTCCATTTCAGGCCACTCTTAGCATCCTGACACACGATGTATGAATTGATCCTAATTAACTGGCTGGTTTCATTTTCAACTTTCTTCTCTTTCTCAGTCATTCCTTGAAAGATCTTTTATGAATGGAGCCCAGCTGAAGGGGAGCTAAAATGTGATTTTTTTTCTCCAAGATTCACATGATTAATTGAAAATAAAGTAAAAAATTCCATTCTTGCTACCAATTCGTTAGTGCAGGTTCCTATGTTTTTTCTGATGAGATTATCTAATCCACCTTCCTCTGAGCAATACACTATTTCTGATTCCTAAAATTAACCACCAAGGTTTCTCAAGGTTTATTTGGTGGCTGTGTTTGCTGGCTTGGAGTTTCATTAACAGCTTATCAACTGATCCTTTGACAGAGTTTTCCACTTGAAATATAAATTGGTTACTTTCTTCCTAAGAAGGTATATGCTTTGATGAAATGGACCCTTTAGTACATACTAAGTCTGGGTCTGGGTCTAATGCAAATATCAGATCTGAGCTCCAGTTCTGCCTTTGGCTACATGACACTGGCGTGAAAGCTAAATCCAGGTAGAGGGGATGAAATGTGGGCAGTGCTCCTTCAGAAGCACAGTGCAGGATTCAGATGTGAGAGAACTCTATTGAAGCAACTTTGAGATGAGACGTATGTTTAACAGAGAGGGGAAACCTTACCGACTGCAGTTGTGTTCCGAAAACAACAAGGGTAGACATTGCCAACGCATGACAAATAGTCCTGCCAGCTAGGAACTGAGAATGCTGCAAAGAGAAAAACACACTGATTTTGATCAGTCTACATTTTTACACCTAAAAACCTGCATGCAGTAAAGATAGCAGTGAATTACAAGGCTACAAATACTCCTTTTGTATTTGAATGAGTCTTTGCAAACACCAAGGCTGAGAAGTTGAAGTGATTGGTGATATCACCACTGGGCATATTCATCTATTTTATAGCTTGTCTCGTCATTTCTCACCTCTATGTTATTCCTTGTGGCTGTACTTGCAGTTGGCCCTTGTTGAGGTCAACTCACAATGGTAAAGCTATGCTAGTGCCAAGGCAGAGGCACAAAGGTTAACGTCTGTATTATCAAGTATCTATGAGCGCATTCACAGCTTCATGGGAACAGTATCAAAGATCTTTTGGAAGTGTTAGAAAAGAAAAAGAGGAAATATTAGAAGTAGTTTATGCTGTGTCCTGTAATTTTGAACATTTTGAGGAAAGGGGAAATAAAAAAATGAGGCTATTCGTTGAACATCAGTACTCGTAACGGTATCTTGGCTCTAATCCTCTGGTCTCATGGCTAATTTAAGCTCCACTGCTAGTTAACAGGCTGGTCCTGCCATGCCTCTGCCTCTGGTGCCACCCGCTTTCCTTCCCAGCCACTTGCCCTCTTCCCCCCCACTTCGTGTTTGTGATGGTGGGCCCCGTGGGGCCAGCGAAGCCCCTGGTGTGCTCAACCCCACCTCGATCACGTCGAAGCAAGGAAGAAAAGTGGCTTTGTTGGGAACACTGACTGCTCTGGTCTGAAATGCATCCTTCATCAACTTATATAAGAAGAGAGATCATGTAGGAGGAATAAAAATAATAAGCTGTTAGGACGATTTGCTGACACTAGCCTTCACCTCAGCTCCCACAGAAACAGAAATGAAAGTCCAATTTCCTCCATAGATAGAGATCATCGAGGGCAGACAAATTACAGAATGAAGAGAAACATTTCCACTGGGCATCTGCTGTCAGCAAAAGTGATGCTGAACAAAGATATGGAGTTATAGCCACAAGGGTGTAAGGTCAAAATTGGGTGAAAACTTCAGTCAGCAAAGAGACAACGTAGCACAAGAGGAATGATCTGTTTGTTGGCTGTGACAGTGGGAAGAGCATGTCTGGCTTGTATGAATAGGTGAAAAGGAAAAAGCTGAAGAGCTTCCTTCTCTTTAGACAACAGTTAAGCCCAAGAACTATAAAGTCAATAGTTTAGAAAGAATTTTACAAGGTTATAAACAGCTAATGTTTCCAGAACATCCATAATATCTGTTCAGAACTTGTAAATAGTCAATACCCACCAATTGCCCACATCTTAAGACAAGCTTAATATTTACATGCACATGCTCATGTTAATTTTTTTAGAAAGATACATTGATCAATCCAATTTCTATATAAAGAATAAACGGCAACAGATAATGTCATACCACATTTGCTGACCGATTTCATTCTTGGAGTCATATAGCAAAGAGATAAATAGTTACATCCTAAATTTTATTAACTGTAGAAGAGGTGATTTATTTGTTAGCGTAATACAATTGTCAGTGATACCAATGCCTTAGAGTAACAACTGCATTGCTAGTATCTCCTGCTGCCATTTCCTTCGTGCAGACAGGTATATTTGTGTAAGACCTCAAAGAACTGGAATTTCTTCTGCCCTTACTCTGAATTAGGAGCTAATTTGTGTAACACTGCAAAATGCATTTACTGTGGTATACCCTGGGGAGAGATAACAAAGTGAAGTGAATAGATATGCTGTGGCTATTGAAAGGGTAATGGGCTAAGTCTGCCCAGGAACTGAGCTAGGAAATGTCCACCTTCTAGACTTGACTCTTGCTTGAAACACAGCTACAGCACCCCAGCAATCTTCCTGTTTCTCATCAAGTTGTGTTTTAACTTTCCATATTTTACCCTTACATACTTCATCGTTTAGACAGCCTGAGAAGAATGACACCCTAAAAAGTTGCCAAACTTGATATTGCAGCAATTTAGTTCAAAATCAGCTTGAACCATCTTAACATGAGGTCAGTATTCTCCCCACACCCCCAGCTACATGTGAGGTTTCCTCCATGCCGTGTGACCTAGCAGGTCCATCACCGTGTCTCATACAACTACAGATTTACTCCAATACCACTTACTCCTAGGTGTAGCACTATAATTTTCTAGTAGATTAGTTGCTGAATGGCAGGGCAGCAGTGCCGCTCACCTTAGCAGCTTCAGAAAATAAAGCATGTGACCAAAATGCTTTATCATCTTCCTGGCAAACAACAGAAGTACCAGAGCAAATTTGAAACCTACAAACCTTCCAGCGAAACAGCATTGCAACCACACCATTTTATCAGGACTAGGAATCACATGTTAATTTCTTCTCCATAACTTGGTTAATTTGACTTGAGTCGTAAGTTTTTGCCAGGCATCCTTAGCTGATTAACAGTTAGGCAAAGCATCCCTATCAAATTGACGCAGAAGAATCTGCATTAATACCGTGTTGTTATATTATTGTGATACTACTGTCAGAGGTCATTTAACATTTATGTTACTACATCAGCTGGTTTGGGAGGGACTGGGAGGTGGCTCCAGGAGAGAAGGGGAGGTGATTTTAAAGAAGCCTACATTGAATCAGCCAGAATATGGTCACAGCACTACCGCACTTAATTCAGGAATATCCCAGATACCTTCTATGTGCTAGGCAGCGCTATCTTATTCAACAGACCTGCTTCAGTTCATACATTTACCGTTTCTTTCCTGGTTACCTACCAGGGACAAAGACCACGGTCTTGGATTAATTTCATTTTGGCAGGGGCAGGTGGAGGCAGGGGTTCAAAGCAGAATATTTTTGCTCAATGTTGCAAGTTTCTACAACTTTTCTAATGAATCCTGAGCTTTCTTCCTGTTGTGGTTTTAATGCTTCTCAAGGAACCACTTTGGATGTCTTTCATGGGCACCTTTATTGCCTTAGAAGTGATTTTAAAACACACAAGCATATCCCTTAAAAGCCTTCTGAACAAGGCTTAGCTGCAGAATTCTTAGGAAAGGCTTGATTTCGGTGAATATTTTGGGTTTTCATATGGTGGTGAAAGATAAAGTATTCCATTCTTCCATCATAATCCACACTTATTGTCACCTGGAAATCACCTCATGTTTCTGCAGTAGGAATTTTTTCAGTAGTCTGCATGTGGCACATGGCGTTGCACAGTTCATCCTAACTGAGCTGACAGAAAAAGCCCTTGGATACGTCTGTCAGTGCAGGGTGCTGCACTCTGTCAGGCTACAAACCCAGCAGATTTACTGGGGAATGTTATTTTCCCTTCATACAAACATATCAAGATAAGCAACACAGCAAATTGCTGGTTGCCGTTTCAGCTGAGACATTTCAGCAGCACCAGCTCGTGGTCCATTCCCTATTCCACCCACACAGCAGCTTTCCTGGCGATAACCCTTCCCATACTTACCTAACTTTACCTAATTGCACATATTTTGGACAAGCACACAAGGGTTGAGACATTCCTGGTCCCTCCCATGGGCATCTAGAAGCCTCTGTCTGCTTCGGAAAGATGCGGAGCAGCATGGTGCCCGCCGGTCAGACTTCACTCCCAGAAGGGTTTGGGACTTGGCTTTCCACCGGAGGTGGTGGGACTCCACATGACAAACGCTTCCCAGCAGGAGCATGGCAGGAACGCAGAAAATCCTGCTGCAGTTGTGAGGACTGAAAGAGCTCCAGGACTTGTCCCTGTAAAAGGAAATGGTGTTGAGTTAGCTGCTGTATTTAAAGTCCCACTCATGTTAGTGGCATCAAACCTCTAGTGATAAACCAAGAGATAAAATCTGCAGCCAAGAGCGATAAAGCTCTGGGGTTTGTCCAACTGATTGGCAAACTTTTTTCCCCCATCTGCTCTTCAGTGAGTGGAAAAAAAATACACTTACTGGAAGGAGTTTGTGCCCTCTCAACTTTCTCCATCTCTACCGACTGATGATGTCTGTCTCTGCAACATACTCTCGGAATTACTTTCTTCTGAATGATGATGTGATTTAAAAATAACACCCTTTCATTTCACAGAGATGCAAATATGTTTGAGGTGGAGAATGACTGTAAACACAAATGTCCAGAAAAAGTCGCAGAGCTTTGTTTGGATTCTGCATTAAACTTGCACTTCACATTTTCTGGAACGAACCTGTTATTGGCTGGAAATAACGTATAATAATAATAACGGCTTTGCTGGAAAAACAGTGACTGCAGATCATGTGGCAGGGAAGGGTGGGTTGTGTGCCACATGAGGGCTGAAACACAGCTGGAGACACAAGTTCTGCTCTCGACTCTGCCTGGACTTGCTTTAAACTGAAGAGCTCTGTCCTCTCCGAGATGTTTGTTTACCTGGTTTGTTTATAGACAGCAATCAGGTCTCATCCCTGTTCTGCTAGACTAAGCAAACCATGACGTTTATCTTTCATTGTGTGATCCATTTTCACTGCCCTTCATCATTTTAGCAGATCTTCTCTGTACCTGTTCTGGTGCCAGTCATCAGTTTTGCAAGCAGATGAAGGGGATACCCAAAGTATTCCCAGGCAGGACTTTGCAAATAGGTTTGCAAAAGTGCTAAAACAGGGATGAGAATATCTATCCCGTTACTCAAAGGAATCCAGAGAGGGTCGACCTGCCCAGCTGTGTGCACCCAAGGGTGAGTGCATTTTTCCTGCAGTCTGAATGGATCAGAAACCATGCAGCCGTATTAGTGCAATGCCAAGCCTACACTGGTATCCCTTACCTCTCAGCACGGATTCTGGGAAGGCATTGAGTTTTGGCTAAACCTCCTGTGGGTATGGGGCACTTCTGCCTGCCTGCAGAAGGCTATGCAGACTCACAGTCTCAATGGAGAAATCCTCCATAAATATAGAAGCATATTAGCACTTCACAAAAGCTCTAGCTCTTTGGCATATAAATATCACAAGACAGATTTGAATATCACAGAAGTGTCACTTTTGCAAACAGGTCTTGGCTAATCCATCAGCAGCCGCTAGCACACCGAGATAACGAACGGCTAAACCTTCTCAGATTGCCATTAGCCATTAAAGTTGCGCTGGAACGGGAGAATAAATTGCACTGACTAGTTTTTAAAAATACTTGTCCGTCACACGCCCAGACTCTTGCTGGGTTTCCTTAGCACAGAGAAACTTGATGGAAGTTGGACATGCTTCCCAACAGTGCTTCTTTACTCTTTACTCACGCAGTGAAAGCATCTGCTACGGTTGAGCCCCCTTTTGATTTCCAGGTTCTTACATATGCATGATCCAGAAGTAGCAATGCAGCTGAATAATACCCCTAAGCTGTTGGAGATGAAATTTTTCACATCAGAATAATATTTAACATTATTAGAGGCAAGCAAAGAAATAATGGAAAAGAATGGATTTTCTTGGGATGTTTTTTCCTTATTTTTGTTAGCATCATGCCACCACTCAGATGTCAGCCTTCCTGAACTGCTCTGTTGGATACATTGGTTTGTGCGTGTTTGCTGTAGGTGACAGAGTTACTCTGCGAACTTAATATTCAGTGTTCAAAATTTGAGCTGCGTTGCTTCATTTGGCTTGATCACAAAAGTCACACAGTATTTTTTCAGATTAGTATAATCTTCACAAACAAAGGACATGAACCAAATATGAGGTGTTAGAAATTCTCAAGAATGGATAAAGTAGAGAACAAAAAAAAAAAAACCAAAACTACGAAAATATTTTTGCAAGTGTGAGCCTATTCCTTTCAGAGCCCCATTTTTTACACAATACATGGAAAGTCTGTTGCAACCTCAAACACACAGATGTCAGACCTGCAAGAGGAAAAGCTCCCAGGCTCTCCCTGGGAGCGAACAGGAGAGCCGACAGCATGCTCCTACCTGCTGCTGTATTAGCACCCACGTGCTACTTTGCCCCAGTTTCCTCCCAAAATGTTAGAGGCTGGACTGGGTGTGCGACAGGGCTTCAGGCCCAAGTCATACTTTTTCAGAAACTACTTGTTTATCTCTTTTTTCTTTCCTCAGTTGATAAGGAGAGACACCAGCAGACACCTGTACAAGAGAGATGCTGTTAAATGCTAAATTTTGTCAGGGCAGGAAGATGAGAGAAGTTGAGCCAAATTTTTACTTCTAAAGGAATCCTAAGCCATCACGAATTTGGCTTCTAGTGCTACTTTCAACACCTGATTGAAAGACTAAGTTACAATTTACTGCCTGAGTGAAGATGACTTTTCTCTTACCTTATGGACACAAAAACCCTTGCACGTGCCTGTGGAGCCGTAGATGTATAGTGAGCCATACTGGCTCCAAGAAAAAGCGAGCCAGCACGAGACCCTGCCCCACAGGCAGCATCTGAGCTGAACACAGTGCTCTGCACCCAGCAGAGCCGCTTCACGGCACAACCACAGCTAAAGACAGCCAGAGGTGTGATAATATTTAGTGTCACTGAACGCTATCGTGGCATCAGAACTGAAAATAGGAGCTAAGTGTCCCTCCCCACCGCCCATGCTGTTTCACTACTGTTTTTACTAGGACAAATACTTTGCTCTTCTTTGAGTTGCTGCTGAGGTTCTTGTCAGCATTTTTGCATTTGTGGCATATTAGTAAATAACATACAAAATGTTCTCTTCTTATATAAGCTACATAGCTCTAATAGCATATATTATGTTAAATTATACATATGAAAGATCCTTTCATTAAGACAACATCTTGAGAATCCTTGTCTCCTATGGCTGTAGCTTTCCAACAAGGGACCATCTCTCTCTTCCCTCTATAAAAACCCCATGGGCTGTTTTCTTCAATCATGTATCCTTGGTTTAACTGAAAGCAGGATTTAATCCAGCAGGCGGAAGTTGAAGTTACTCCAAAGAGTTAGGTAAACTGGCTCACTAATCGCCAGCGTCGCTTCTAACTGGGCACTGCTGCAGCTCCCAGAGCACAGGGTCTCCTGAAGCCCGGGGGATGCAGGTGACAACAAAGTGGCCACCACCCTGGAGAGTTTCAAATCTCACTGTAAGGCTACAGGCAAGGGATGGGGTCAGCGGAGGAGGCGGCTCGAGGAAACACTCACACGAGATGGGTCACCACCACAAGCAAGGTGCGTTCCCTGCTCCTTCCAACTCCCATCCCAGCATCCATAGAAGAGCGAATACCTTCCTCTGGGTTAATCCCATTAACGGCTGCACTTTGCACTGATACGGAAATGGACTTGCTGCCATTTCAGAAGCCGGTAAACACAACCTTTTCACAGCAGCAATATTTGCTTTTTTCCCAGCAGCTTCCCAAGGGGAAGTGCATGAACCCCCTGTTTTCACCTCTGACACAAATGAAGGAGAGGGCAATCAAGCACCAGTTCAAACACAGTTTTTCAAAGCTAGCTGCTAAAAAGTTAACTGACTAGGTGGCAAGCCATCAACAGAAGTAATGAGGAGAAAGAAATGGGAAGAAGGAAGTCATGACGTACTGTCTGAATTCTGAAAAATATTTAAGGCAATTATGCTTCATCAAAAATACATACAATTTCTTCATGAGCTATCAGACACTATGGAAAGCTGATGATGTGCTCATATGTGTCAACATGCGTCTTATTTTGACAAGGAATTCACTGAATTGATTGCATCATATTGAGCCAGGAAATAAAATTCTGTCTTTTCTTTGCCAGCCAAACTGGAGCCATTTGGATTCTGCTCTCAGTTGCACTGAACAAGGTCTGCTGGAGAGCAGCCAGACTCGGTCTGAATTTCTGTAAGGTGCAGAAACTGGGATCCCAATGCATGCCAGCTGCAACTGGAAGGAATATAAAAAAGAGGCATGCTTTTACTGAAGGGCATCACACTGTGACAGCACATGATCCTAGAGAACAACCTGACATCATGTTCAAGGTTTCAGAGCTCCTCCTCTCTTCCATCAAGGGATGCGTAAGAAAATCTGTATGTAGTATTAGTAAGAAGAGCAGGCTAACACATCAAAAAAAAAAAAAAAAGGAAAGAGAAATTGCTTTTCAGCAGAAAAAGATGAATATACAGTAACAAAAAAAAAAATCAAAAACCTCTACTTATGATGTCAAAGTCAATCACTTCACTACTGCTGCTTGCTTCACCATCCACAACTCAGCGGTTCATACAACCACTCACTGAATTTACCTCTTAAAAAGGATAAGATAAAGAGATATATCACCTGATCTTTTTATGAAACAATGTCGATCTGTGGCAGACTGGCTGATGGGATAGAAGATGGAGATGCAATTTCTCAGGGGATGTTTGCCGTTGCCAGAATGGTGCTACCACCGTACACTTAGCCCTTGTGAAATGTATGGAGCAATCTCAGTTCATTGCCACTGCTAAAACCCTTGCACATCTGACACCGACTGGAGCAGCAGAGCATGAGGAACAGCACAGCTGGGAGAAATGAGTCTTCTGCAACCACATCTGCCCGTGTGCCTGGGAAGAGCTGTGCTACGGCGGTGGCGTGGCAAAGCTCAGACTGTTACCCCTGTGCTATGCTTGCTCCAGACATCAGCTTAAGATCAGACCGTCCCAGCCCGCTAGTCTGTTGTGGCACTTGAGTACTGAAAATTAAATGTATTAAAATTCAGCAAAAAGAAATCCTACATGTGTGCCTTGGGTATATTCAGGAGTATTAATATTTCATCTAGCAAACCGATAGCAATGTGCAAACAGAGTGCTTCTGCGAACTGATCACTTGTGCCCGCAGCACTGGGAAATGCAGCCAAAGTCAAATTAAACATTTACCAACTTCAGCAATCTTCAATCAGCTGAGGAACTACGAAATAAAGGGACCTGAGACATAAACATGCTCAATCTACTTGTAGCAACTCAAGCTCAATTCCTCTCGATTTCACGGCAGATTTCCTCTCCCTTGCTATTTGACAGCCATCCTTGATCAAACTCATTCATTTAACATATGCTGTACATATTATCGCCTGCTCTGTAACCCTGCCACCACACTGAACTCGGTGCTGGAGCAGCAAACGTAGGAGTTTAAATAAAGATATGTCAAAAGAAGATCAGATACCAACTATTAAAGCCATGAAGCTGTGAGTCCATCCTGTTGGTTTTATAGGATAGCACATTTCCCCCAGCTTCCTTTTAGGTTCCTGTGATTCACCACAAACAATGTTGAGCAATGTGTCCTAGTTACCTGTATGCATTACGCATCACTAAAATTCAGGGCCTCTTGCCATCTGTTTTAATTAAGAAACTCATATATAGATTTGGCTGCCTTGCCCACTAAAATAGTTTCAGAAAGAGAATTTTATAGTCTGATAATGGGCCGGATCTCCAGCTGGCATTAATTCATATACTTCCATAGCATCACTGGTGGTGTGTCAATTCACAGCAGCCAATGAGTCAGGCAGGTAACATCGCAATAGTAAATTCAAAATGTTATTCATCTCAGCAAACCTTTTTAATTGCAATTCTACTGAGTGATACTAGCAGCAGACTACAAAATAATCTTCAACTCTTGTTCACGTTGAAACTCATTATTTCAGTGAGACATTTGTGCAGCTCAAGCAAATAGTTTGGCTCTATTTACTTGACACAGAATGTGCAGATGATGGCTCCCATACATCAAATATACCTTTGCATTTTGCATGGATGTAAGAGATGTGTCAATCACAGCTTTCTGGTAGCTTAGGGAAGGGCTTTTTGAGGGCATTCTGGTAGCAGTAGAGTATTCACGAAGTTAAAACAAATAAAACCAGAACAACTTAATATTTGACAGCCCTACAGATAATTGTAAGCTACTCTACCTCAATCAAAAAGCTATCACTTCAGCCAAGAGGGGATAAACACAGCTTGAATTCAATGTCAGCTACCTCACTAGTGCCACCTACACCATCCAGTTCAGAGAAACCACCCAGACTAGCAGCTGGCTCTGGTGAGCATACGTTTCTAGACCACTTTTATTAGCATCCAACCAGTCAACAAGACATTGTAATAGAGAAAATACGTATTTGTGCAACACAAGGACTAAACTATCCATTTGGATCATGTAATTTAGGCACATAGCTCAAAAAATAGATGATTCTGGCAATTGTCGATGGCACATTAGGAAATCAGAAAACGCATACGTTCAGCCCTGACAGATGAATGGCTTTTATTTGTTGTATCTATTTTGTTTTGGTGAACTTAAGACTGAGAGCTGGAGTCCACCACTGGACAAGTTTTTTAATTGGTACAATTTTTCCTTCTCCTGCTTCTTGAACTAATTCTGTGCATCAGGACCGAGGATGGATCAGTGGAGTGGAAGGGCTGAGCTGGCTTGCAGGTATGATCCACAGCTAACAGCCATGGATCAGCTCCTCCATCAGGTATCTACAGCTGTTGGCTCCTTCAGCTTCGGTACAGCTCAGGACACCATATACCTACAATTCTGAAGTGCCTTGTCTAGGCACTTTGCACAAGTGCGATTGTCTAGTCTTTCACACATAAGCTCATGGAAAACACATTTGTTACAGCCTGGCTAATAATAACCACTGGGACTGGTTCCCACATCTCTGTAAGCATCAACCTTCTAAAAACCCTCTAAAAATGAGGGTTTGTCATTTCCAAGATTATTTCTTGTTTCGGCTGCTACATTTTCTGCAGCGTTCACAATGCAATCTGCAAACGTTTCTGTCTTTTCTGTGTCATTTTTACACGGATCCCAGGGGAAACATCATGTCACCTCTTCTCTGTGGATTTGATGCAGTATCAATTCCCGGTCACTGCACACCTGCCGGAGGCTTTGATGGCTATTCCCCTGAAAGACTGACTGCAGCTATAAATCCTGGCGAGGTGAAAAGAAATGGATTTGTCTGTGCAGCTTTAAGTCTTGGCAAACAAAGATTATCAAAAATAGAAACTTTTCTTGTCTTAAAACACATGGAACAAGAGCTTGTAGACAGGTTCGTGTTGATTCTTAGGTGCTCAAGGAATTGATTTATTTCTTTTAATAAAGAATACTTCTGTGCCTCACATTTAACCACCTTCTTAAAGAAAGGACCGTCTCTTATTTACCTTTCCCTGACTGTTTCTCTTTTCTTTTGGCACCTCAAAGGAATGGCCTCAAATTATGCTAGAAAAGAGCTCACTTCCACCCCTTACTTTTATAATACAGAATACTGCTGAATTAGCTCGGGCTCTTACAAGGAAACCAATGTTTTAGTCCCCATATGATTTGAAGCAGAGAAGCAAAGGGAATCCTTGGTAGGACCATGTCTCCAATACCTGTGTCCTTGGTTTTCCACCCTTGCTCGAGGAGTGCCCCAGCCCTAAGAGGCTCTGGCTGCGGCCAGGGCCATCCTCCAAGCCTGGCTCCTTCTGAGTAAGGATTATTATTGCAGATAAAGACTACAGGAGTGAGTCTCCTGCACCAAAGCAACATAGGTGATTGGCAATTCATCTGAAGAACAGTCTGCTTGTTGTGGTTTAACCTCAGCCGGCAACTGAGCACCACACAGCCGCTCGCTCACTCT
>NW_008824051.1:2039740-2044085 GCF_000699105.1 Pygoscelis adeliae
GCTTCTTGTGCACCTCCAGCCTTCTCAGTCGGTAGAGCATGGGAAGCTGAAAAGTCCTTGACTAGTGTAAGCACCACTTAGCAACAACTGAAACATTGGTGTGTTATCAACATTGTTCTCACCTTAAATCCAAAACGCAGCACTGTACCAGCTGCTAGGAAGAAAATTAACTCTATCCTTGCCGAAACCAGGATACTGCTGAACAGTGTTGACACAGTACAGGTGGCTGAGCATAAAATGTTTAGCACCCTGACAAGTATTTTCTCCTGCCTGACTGAGGATCTGACTGCAGCATCACAGGGAAAGTGAATTCACTTTGAATTACAAGCAAAGGGCTACTCTATCTCTTTCTGCATAACCCCGTGTTACTCGAAAGCAGCTCCATGCCACGCCACCACCCGTGTGAGCCCTCTGACGGGCAGGAGGCTTTCCACTGCTGCTGGTCTCAGCATGTTGCACAGCCTGACTTCAGGAGCAAGTTTCTTCAGCAGCTCTTGTGGACTTTGTTCACTCTCTGCATGAGCTAGTCCCGTTGCTGACACAAAACCCTGCTCTCTCTCTCTTTTTAAATGGGGTGTGAAACCAATGACCTTCTGGCTTGTTACCTTCTCTCCTCATTCACTTTTTCGCTTTCACTCTGTGGTTCTTCCATTTCAGGCAGACATGCTTTCTGAGCTAATATCATGGCTGGGCAACTTCAAATAAGGAACTGCTTCAGCTGAATGAAAACTGTCCAGAGACAGGTCTCAGGACATTCCCTCCTTGGGTTGTCATCTGAATATTATCACCCAAAGTGGAATTTGAGCCTGACACTCTGTCGTGGTTTAACCTCAGTCAATGTTTTAAAAATAAACCTCCCAAGCGGAACATCACCAATCACTGCAGACCACAGCAAACTGCAAAAACCAACACCAATCTCTAACACATACAGCAAAAAAATGAGCACGATGCAGATTAGAAAAATCAATACCGAGAACAGAGGAACCAACATTGTGACCCACAACTGCTAACAGATATAAATTCCTTAATACACTCTGGTTAATCTGTTATTATCTCAAACCCTTCAATCCCCACATTGGGCACCAAAAAGGACTGCCGTGGTTTAACCTCAGTCGGCAACTGAGCACCACACAGCCGCTCGCTCACTCCCCCCACCTCCCTGTGGGATGGGGTGAGAATTGGAAGAGTAGAAGTGAGAAAAACTTGTGGGTTGAGATAAAAACAGTTTAATAATTGAAATAAAATAATAATAACAATAATAATAATGTAATAATAATAATAATACACAAAGCAAGTGATGCACAGTGCAATTGCTCATCACCCGCCAACCAATGCCCAGCCAGTCCCCGAGCAGCGGCCCCCCGGCCAGCTTTCCCCAGTTTATGTACTGAGCATGACGGCACATGGTATGGAATGTCCCTCTGGCCAGTTTGGGTCAGCTGTCCTGGCTGTGCCCCCTCCCAGCTTCTTCTGCCGAAACCAGGACACAGACATTTGCCCTAGTTCATGCAAGCTGTCCTCCTCCTTGCCAGCCACTACCAACCCATGGGATGGTTGCCCCTGCTGTGCCCCAGGTCTCAGAACAACATCCAGCAGACGTGGTGCCAAAGGGATAGGAAGCAGCTGGATCCCTCCAAGGCACGCCATCCCTGACAGGACACTGTGGGGTTGAAGCTAGGAAGCAGCAAGACACAGATGGTTTCCAAACAGCTGGAGAACCCAGCAGACCTCTCCATGGGCAGGATGAGAGGTTTCCAGCATGAAAAGGCCAGAGGTCCCCTCAAAGCCTTCTCTCTTAGAATAGACGTGGGGTAAGGTTTCAAAGTCTGTCCTTTTCCCATCCGCCTGGCATTTACAGCACCGTTTACTGGCTGGAACCTGCATGGGTAATGCGTATCCATCATGTACCTCTATGGTTTTGTCCCAGCTTAGTGTAGGACTTGCATGACATTCATTTATTGTCAGTTCTCTGGCTGATCTGTATAGTAGGAGCAATGCTTTCCAAAAGGCTTTTAAAAGATCCTCTCTTCAGTGTGTTTTTGCTTTCCATGCACAGCCATACATTTTCTAGTGTCCTTAGGAGAAGTGGCATGAATGTTGGCAAGACCTACACACACAGAGAGCAAGCTAGGCAATTGTTTCTTGTTGAGGCTATACTCCACATCATACTGCGATCCAAACCCAGTTTTAAGTGGACCAGCCATGGGCGGAAAGACCTTGACCTCCTGGACTCATTACTGTCTGTTTGACTTTCTTTTGTACAGCAGCCCCTATGTGTCCAAACCTCACCTTGAAAAGTGTCAAAACCTTTCAAACAGTCTTGAGTAAAAACACTAAAAATGCCCGTGGCGGTGATCTACGTTATACAGTTGCATCTGGTAAACACCAATGGAGCTATTACGCTGTCAAGCTGAATAATAGTGTCAGTCACCAGTATATCTAACTGTAAAACTGGCTTATGTGATTAGCAGTGAACATTTTGTTAGCTGAGCCCATTATGTGCCAGAATGAGGTTTTTTTCTTTCCAATAAATACTGCAGCACTGCCCTAAGAACATCTCTAGGCACAACTGTGCCTCATGGGTAGTCCTCCGAGCTGTAATTCCTTGAAAGACTCAGTTTTGCTCTGAGGCGAAGAGCAAATGACAGAAAGCTACCTGTAATTTCCTGATTTTAGCACAAAGATTTCTACTGTAGCCACTGTACCAGCTCCAAGCTTCCAAGGCAAGTAAACGCTTCACCTCTTCTGAGCACGTACTGCTCAGCAGTACACAACCTGGTGACCCACTTATTCTCATTGGGTTTATATTCTCTACACTTCTCTTCAACACAGCTTTGGTGGTTTCCTGTATAAGTCTTCTAAATAAGAAAAAATTGCAAAATAGTGTGTGTAGGCGGCACACATTATTTTGTAGCTTTTTCTAATTTCAGCAGGTCCCCAAAACAAGTATCAAGCGGCACTCCAATTTGCTCCCAATACAAGATCAGTCTGGTTTAACCGAAAACTCAGGGATGTATTTCCTGGTTCTTCAAATACCTAGAAACAGGATAAAAAAAGCAAAAGTCAGACTTGGCCACAATTAGATACTGGTTTGGGATTCAAAACCAAACGAATGCAAACTTGAGAGAGCTGGGTAACTGGTGTGTTCTTGAAACCTGGGCTTGGGATTTGGCAAGAGATTACTTGCAGCTGCACCAGCTCCAGAAGCTGCTCTGACAGCCCTGCACTGGGGTGGGCTGGCTGGCTGGCTGGCTGGCTGAGAAGCTCTGCTGTAGCCTCCTGTCTCAAGGGTTGACTCTCCCAGCTTAAAGAGTATGAACAGAATAATGTGAGGCACACGGACAGCTGAAACGGGGCTCCTGGCTGTTGCTAAAATACCAATTTAACATTGCACGCTACAGCTGATCCGGGGGTATGATGATCCTACAGCAGCAAAGAGACACAATGCTGATGGATACTATCTGTAAGGGAGTGGTATATTTGTGTGAAAAGCCACAAAAGGACCCTAATTAAAAGCCCTTCATGCATACATATGAACTCTGAATCATCAGTGGGCAAGTCAGTGTTCAAAGCATAACTTAGTGTGAGGCAGCACTTGGAGAGGGAAATGGAAAGAGGGGAAAATCTGACATGCTCTGACTTTGCACCAGGGAACTGTCTTCCCAATTCTTCTGTCCCCTTGGTAATTAAAGCAATTCTGGGTGCTGGGCTGATGCCTGGCTGACTGTCTATCCTTATGCCTTCCTCTGCCTCTCCTGCTTGTTGAGAAGGTTCAAAACACCTCAGGCTGCTCCTGCGTTTATCACAGACCAAAATGTTCCTTTCTTACTAATCAGGGCACGAGCTAGACTGATTGCCCCTTTTTCAAACTGCCTTCCTCCTCCACCACCAGCAAGTTTGCTAGGGAAACTCTTGTTGTCCCCTGAGTATGCGTTCACCACTCAGCCGCTCCTAAAAGTTTTTGTGCTCATAATGATTTGTAATGTAACGACTAGTTGAAATCCCGTGATGGCCCGTTAATGGTGACTCTAATAGGTGTTGGCAGATTCAGTGAGAAAACCAAATATATTCAGATTAAGAGCAGAACGCTCTCGGGCTTGGTGAGAAATGTTTGTTCCCTTGCAGTTTCAGGAGATTTATGTGGTGAAGAGGAGAAAGTTCATGGCAGAGGAGAGCTAGCGTAGTCCATAACTGACGTTCACAACACTGATTTTAATATGATAATCACTATGACTATTTGCAATAAAAAAAAGTTTCATTCAGCTGCCCTGGGTCTTATTTAAACCTGCAAAGGCTTCCCATTCTGACCTGCCGCTGTTTAGCATTTACCAGGAGTTAACTGTGC
>NW_008824051.1:2044119-2044447 GCF_000699105.1 Pygoscelis adeliae
GGGGTTTGGGATCTCAAGGCGCTTTGCAATCAACGCAGCTCAGGGTGGAAATCCATAAAAAGCAATAGAGCCAATGTATATCAATGCAGAAAACAACTAGTGCAAAAGCAAATATTTGGAGATGATGAGAAGATCCGCAGAGGACTGGGTATGCCTCTGCAGCAGTAGGCACTGAGTTGCAGGCCCAGATACCTCTCTGGTCTGGGGTTACGCACAGCCTAAGGGGTACGCAGGGGATAAGTGGCAACGTTTAGGACCAAGGAGCCACATCTGGCAGACTTCTCCCTTCCACTATTAGCCCCAGTTCTGGCTGTTCGAGTTATACCGC
>NW_008824051.1:2044460-2045294 GCF_000699105.1 Pygoscelis adeliae
CTCATGTCGAGAGAGATGTTTAAGGAAATTAATAGTGCTAATAAAAAGGACAAGAGTAACCATTTAAAAATGAGTAACTATATCTAATTTAAAATAGTGTTTGGATTTCAATTGGCTGGAATGAAGAATATTTATTTCCACTGGAACTGCATGTAACAGAAATACCAAGAATATATACACTGTACGAATAAATGGATTTAAAAATTCTGAACAGGGAAGAGCACTTTCACATCCCTGTCGGAGCCATCACAAGCACTACGTCACTAAGCCACGCATGAAGTGCCTACCCAGGTATATTAAACTAAAAATCTGTAAAACGCTATTGAAAGGTGCATTCTGATAATTATTTTTTAACACTCTAAAATTACCCATGACTGTGAGGTATTGTATTTTATCAATTTTGTATTGAAAGAATCTTTAAATGAAGGAGGAGAACAATTGTAGCCTCTCTTCCTCTCTCCTCATGGCAGATGACTCGTTAAAAGGTGTGGGAACACAGATGATTATCGTGTCCCCCAAAGGGCTAACAATACATTGCAAGTTTTCACATCAGTGATTTTTAGGTGCTGGTCTCTTCCAGTTACTTTAGAGCATCTGGCAGGAGCATAAAGCCAAGAAATGGAGTTGTTTTCACAGAACATTTATTGCACACCGTTTTGTTAACGATGTAAGGCTTAACTACTGACTTTGTGGGGCTGTGCTATCTTTAAATCAAGATAAGACTGTACCAGTCTCAAAAACTTAAAATAGATGAATCTTAACTGAGACAGCATAATCAACACAGCGCGAATCCTATGCCGTTCCTATGAACTGAGGCTCTTTTTTATATTGCAG
>NW_008824051.1:2045341-2045975 GCF_000699105.1 Pygoscelis adeliae
TTCTCTGAGTGCAAATGAAAAGCTATAAATAGCTGCTTGTTAACCCTGAATTTCATCTGTCCCCAAATATGTGGAAGGAGGCTTCATAGTAGCAGTTCCACATGCTTTTTAAACTCCCTAGCTTGGAAAGCAGTAAATCTAAATTAGGAATATTAATACTGCAGAATAAAAGGGTTTCTTCCTGACACAAGCAGAACTCCTTCTCGAGCTTCTGTGTTTCAGATTCATAGATTTTTCAAGGCCAGGAGGGAGGATGAGGCCAACTGGTTGGAAAAATGCTGTTATTTATTCTGAAAAAATGTGTAAAAATCAGATGCTGAGTCAGCAGGACTTGGGCATCATTAGAAAACTTCTCCTGCAGAGGTAAAGCAGGAGAAGCTGCAGGTCGTCTTGACTATGTCTAGCGCTGGTCTAGTTGCCAGCTACACCCAGGACACGGAGAAGAATCGCAGTAGCTCAGTCTGCGTGTACCCCTAACCATATAAATTGTAAATCGTATGTAAATTATGTAGCCCAACGGTCTGCCACCTCAAAAAATGCAGTGGGGCCACCAATTTCTTTTTTAAACCCAAAGACTGCAGTACTCTCAGGGGGCCCCAACACAAACCTCAACACCACAAGGCTACACAGACTC
>NW_008824051.1:2046007-2052914 GCF_000699105.1 Pygoscelis adeliae
TCCCTACAGCATAATAAACGGCGATTGCTTTTCCTGCACGCAAGAGATGCTTTAACAACAGAAATGAACTGTACCTCAGCAGCAAGTGGAGGAGCCAGCTGAACCCTGCTCTCCCAGCTCTCAGGCTGGAGCTCTCACCACTGCTCTGGTACCCTGGGGCAGACACTGATGCTACCAAACATACACCTGAGTAAGACTGCAGAGATATTACCTTTTGGCATGATTTCTACCACTTTAAATACTGTTGAAAACCTCAGTAGTTTGGAAACAAATGGACTGTGCGAAACTGAAAAGGAAGGCAGAATTCACTGTCCTGAATTATGAATGGATAATCGGCCACAAAATAGCATTTTCTGCAGCTGCACTGCAAGCATGTCTGATCACTCCCTCTCTTCCAAAGTATAAAAGTCAGGTCCTGTCCAGATTAGGGGGATCATTAGAAATACTGAATATATTTCTATTATTCCACATTAAAAGGCACTTTTTTTCCTCTGTGATTTGTAATTATTATTATAAAATTGATTCTCCTATTCTAGCATCTCACAGGTACTTTGCACCAACTCTGTGAGTGACAACACCGTGCAATGTGTAAGACTAGAAAAATCAGGGTTCTAATCTGCTACCTTACACACCACACATATACCTGGCAGAAGAAAATTCACATTCCTTCCTTTTATATGGAAAAGTCCTGCCCGTGCTCTTACTATGGTGCTCAAGAGAACCATAATAATATTATTTGCATGATAATGATGCAAATGCCTCTTGCAGGGAGGAAAGGTGTAAAAGGCTTTACTCGGGAAATTGCCACCAAGCCATCCAGCCTTTCTGAAATGATGTGGGATTGCAAAACGCAGGGGAGTTGCTATGGTTCTGGAAACCCTCTAGCAACCTTGTTCTTCTGCATTTACTTTCAACAGCTGTGGTTGTGATGGGCCTTAAAGAACTGTTGTCCATTACAAAAGAAAGTGTCCCACGGCATCTCTAAACCAGTGAGATCACTTGGGAAGTCATCTGTCTTCTCATCTGAAAACAACTGGTCATTCATCACAACGTGCTGTGATATATGCTGTTTAAGGGATATGGTCAGAACGTCACAGGGATGGAGGGCATTGTCCCCGAGATGTGTACCTAAGGCATCTACATCTCATCTTGAAAACACCAGACAGATTTAGCTTCCATCTTTAATGAAAGGCTATATCCTCCGCTGTTGTTTAAAAAGCCATTTGCCACCATCTGAATCACAAGACTGAGACTAGGGAAGCCCTTATGTCTAATCCCCTCTTTTGCTGATAGGTAGTTCTGGGCAGGTTAATTAAGTGCTTTCTCTAAGTTTCCATATTCTTGCAACATTCAGCCCTCTTCTGCGCATGTACTGTAGACTGATTATTTGTACAGGGACATGTAGTGCTTAATGTCACCTTCCTGACTTCAGCCGAGGACTTCTTACATAGTAATAGCTGCACTGGATTGGACCAAAGATCCCTCCGGTAGCATTTGGTGACAAGTGCTTTAGGGGATGGAATAAGAACCAGGAGCACGTACAGCAACGCTTCCACCAAAACACCAGCTCTGTGGCTCCCAAACATGTCTGCGTGTGAACACCTCTGTGCGTTAACAGCCCCTGGCAGACCTCTCTTCCCTGAATGAGCTAATTTCCTCTCAAAGCCATTTGAATGACGGGCCTCCGGTGGCCAGCAGCACTGAGTTCTGCAACTGAATTATAAACCATATGAAGTAATACTTCATTATTTTCATTTTAAACCTGCCACCCAGCAATTTCATGGGGTGCCTCATAACACTGCTGTACGAGGATCAGCAAATAAACCTTCCCCGTCTTACTGACCTCTATCTCATTCTGCTCCAGCCGTCCCCTCCTGATGCTGAGGAGCTGTAGCCTGTTTAACCTCTCCTGGCTGGGACGCCGTTACATATCTTTGATCATTCAGCTGCCCTTCTCCATACCTTTTCTAGCTTTATTATTATGCTATTGTCAATAATTTAAGTGGAAGTAGAACTTGGAAAATCATGCATCGGGAAACAGCCTTTCCCTTTGAAAGGACGTTTAAAACTGAGTAGCACCATCTGGAGTTAATCACCTTCTGCTTCTAATAAATTACGCTAAGGAAAAGTTGCTTGAAAATGAATGGGTTGTGACAACCAAGGCACAGTATCAGCCGCTCCTGATGTTTTGTGCATGGATTCCCACATTGCCTTCACACCAGCAGAGGCAGGACCTCTGAGCTGCAATTCCTGCAGGCTCCCTCTCTGCCCAAACTCACGGTTAGGCATCTGGTTCGCCAAATCACTGGCAATTTAGTGGTAGGGCAGCTGGGAGTCTGGCAGTGACTTCACCTTCTCTTTGCTAACAGCTGAGGTTTATAAGAATCTGGAAAACAAATGCATTATCCGGGACTGCAACTAGCAGTTAGGCAGACTTCTGCCCAAAACGGGATTGGTTTCTTCTCCCTTCCCCTTCCCACAGTGACACTGGTCCACCCGGCTTGGTGGCACAAATCGCCACACCTCGCTTCTGCTTTTTTTGCTTTGCAGGGATGATGAGAGGCTGTCAAACCAAGCTCAGCTGCAGACACTGAAAGATGACTCTTGTCTGAGCCCCCTGAAGATGCAGTAAACAGGAATTAGTTGCAATAGCCATGGGGAAGACTGGCACCAGATAAAACTCTTGCTTTCTCTCTTCTTCTTGTAGTCTTCATTAAAAACACAAGACTTCGGAAGCTTTCGAGGTGTTCAATGCTTGAAGAACAAAGAGGCTGTGGTTCCTGCTGTTGTTCCTGCTACGGTACCAGGGCAGTGCCACCGCTGAGGCTGCTCCTGGCACAACAGCAGTGCAAGACCATGCTGCGGTGGGGCTGCCGGACCACCCCAGGGCCGACCCACTGGAAATGAGGTAGCAGTAGCTGCCGAGGCCCTGCTCAGGTTTTGGAGACCCACCCTCCTTCCCTCAGCTCTTTGAGAGACGTGGCTCACACCTTGCAGCGCTGAGCTCTGTGGAGACGCTGGTATGAAGTGCGCAGGGTGAAGAGGGTTGGCTCACAACCTCTCCCACTGCTTTTCGTAGTCAGCTTGCACAGATGTAAATGGCTAATCAACACCAAATTATTTTTCTCTCTAATGCTAGGGCTGGGTTTATTTCTGTCATGACATGTTGTTTGTAAAATGTACTGCACTACCACTGTATTTGTAGCAGATTGCAGGAGCTTTGAATGGCATAACGTTTTATGAAAGACAGGCCAATATCATACAAATGGCAGAGCAATTTTCTTCTTGCTAAAAAGAAGGGTCGATTTTACTTATCAGTGCAAAGGTAATTGATGTTGTCACTTACGAATATGTCCCTTTTTTCATCTCAAATCTCTGGGAATGGCAAGGAGAGAAAAGCTGGAGATTGCAAGATAGTCCCTGGTGATCGAAGTGGAAAAATATAGTCATGCCTGATGCATGAGAGCGTGATGAGGATAGTCTGTGTGCTACCAAGTATTTTGAATCCTGTGAGGCTTAGTGTTTTATCCATCATAAAGAAGGACTGGCCACCGTTTTTCATGTTAAACAGCTGCTGTGCTGCACAGTGAGTATGAGAGATGGAGATGGAAACTAAAACTGAGACTTCCTCTGCTTTTAGCGATGCACGCCAGGTTCCACTGTAGGCAAAGGTAACGGTTATTTTATTATTAGTATTCACTATTAATGACTGGAATCATACGTAACTGTTCTGTTGGCAAATCTCACCACTGCAAGACCGCAGAGAGAGTAACACCCCTTCTAGTCCTCATGTTGTGATTTGCAACAGTGGTTAGACCTTAGATGGGTCCTTAGACCCCGCTATGGATATGCAGTAAGGGACAGCCCCCAAACAGATTTTATACAAAAAACACAAGCAAAGTACACAATATTATCACTTTCAACCTACAATCTATGCAGCCTCACTGGCCAGGATGGTGTGAACTGCCCTGGCCTGGCAGCTCATTGACAGCACCTCACCTTCTCCTCCCCAACCCTTCCACCCAAGGATGACCCAAGGCTTTCATTTTGCAAAAGCACATCCCCACGCATAAAGCTACTTAGCTCCTTTTATTATAAGCAGTTTTACAAATCAGGATGTTCCAAGGTGTTCTTGCTTCTGTTCTTTTTTTAATTATTATTATTCCTGTACGTGCCCTTTGCCTCAAGCAGAGAAGGGCGACACTGTTCATGACCTACTCCGTACTTTTTTATGGTTCATTTGCTTCATCTGCAAAAAAATAAATATAAAAGCTTAGAATATGATGTTTTATCCCTATTTAATGCCCAATTAAACAGGAACAAATGCATCTCCATTAAGAAGTGTTAACTGCTGTTCGATAAAGCAGCGTACATTAGCACACACTAAGACTAGTCACTAGACTAAACCAGGTCCATTTCTCCACCAGAGCAAGCTTTACTATACATCTAAACACAGGGCGTTAATGATGGTTATTCTTTGGCTGGCTATCACAGAAGCAGCAAAGCTTAAAAACTGTACTAGAGGAGATCCACAGGGTGTGAAATACACTGGGTTTTGGTTAATTAGTTAATGTTTGTAACGCGTTTTCTGGAGGAAAAACGTGCCAAGTACGATCATTGTTATCAACAGTCTTTTCTTTCTTCAAGCCCCTGCCAACAATGCTTTCAGTTTTGTTTCCAGGGCTAAATTAAGCACTTTTGTATTTCTGTTAGGCAAATGTTAAGCACAGCCAAACAACCTTGCTTTTCAGCTCAGTACTTCCAGGTTTGGTTTGATTTTACCGGGGCTTTGTTTTACAGCTGGCTCCATTCTGGTTTAAAAGAGCAGTTGAAGACCTCTTCGCAGCTAATGACCTTTCCCTGGATTACCCACATTTAAGATAGAGGGAAGAAGTGACTGAGAAATACATTTAATTAATTGACTTTAACAATATGCAACTTGAGAACAAAGCTGGAATGCAAGAATAAGCACAAACCTAGACAAAAAGGAAAGAGGGATGAAGTATAGAATAAAATTACTAAAGATAAACTTGGTCTCTTTCCCAGAGAAGAGATTGGGGTTTTTTTCTGAAACATGATGCACAACGCCTCATCTTTATGTGTTTGATGACTAACTTAATGAAAAAATATTTAGTTAAGGTAGAGAAGAGGAGGCTCAGCACGACACTAGTTATTAGAGAGGGGACCGACTTAGAGAGTAAATGTTAACAGGCTGGGCTAAAGAGGAAATTTCGGGATGGAGGAAGGATCTGCTGAAGTTTCTTATGGCTCAAGCTTAGAAATACTTATTTAATATTTTGTTTTTATGCAATACTGTGGCTCAAAAAAAAAAAAATGCTGGTGAGGAAGAAATTGCTTCAGTGCCTGACAAGAATCAGAATATGCTACAGGAAGAAGCAGATAATTTTGAGAAATATGGTCTAATAAATTAGCTTAATTGTACAGTGCAGCCCAAAGAGGAAGGTAATACACTTAGGAACTTCTAACAAAATTTTCTGCTTTAATGAAGGTTATAATCTGCTGGAACTCATGAAAAAGAGAAATACATGAACATTATGAAAGGATCAATGAGCAAGCGTAAACTACCTTTGTGAAGTTTTTTTTAAAGTACATTTCTAGCCTTCAAATTGCTTAGAGTGTATGAAAATGTGACTCTCCGAGGCTTATAAGTCAGAATAACTTTTTTTTTTACATCTCATTATCTTTTTGGTGCTTCATTCATGTGTCACAACCTTTATACGTCAGTTGGGTACTTAATACATCCTTCCCTTTGTGAACTTCAATTTGGAAATTGAGATAAATATATTGTTAAGCAAATGAAGGGAGAGAATTAAGAAAAATGGGAAAAGGGGGAAGAAAAAAAAAAAGAAGAAGAAAAGAGAGTAGCCAGCAGATCAGGTCTGCATTTTCACTCAGCCTATGTGAATCACATGAGAGTGATTCAAAAGAGTGAATAGCTCAAAAAAGTTCGGGCAACGCATTGTAATATTGCCTTCCTATGAGCTCTGAATTGAAAATGCTTTTGGTTGCTGTGAGCTTTGAGGTTTAAGAGCGCTCCTCTGAATTTAGAATTTTGCTTACAGAAGGAGTTTGAGCCTATTTATTACATTCCTTGTTCTGAGTGTTGTAAAAAAGCAGTGCTTGATGTTCTGGTAATTAAAATGCACTGGAAATTATTTTTAAAGCTGCCCCCACAGCCAGTCAAGGGGCTGTCCAAGTCATAAGAAATATGACGTAATAGAATTGACTGGTATTCCTCTCTCAGATCAGTTCTCCAGCCTGATACGGGTCCTTCATCTGTTTTTCCTGGATTTGGCAGTTTGTGTGAAAGGCAAGCTGGGTGCTTTAGGCTGGATGGGATCAGTGATGCTGGACTAGCAGCAGCCACAAGAGGTGGCAGCAGGTTCCCCCAAAGCGCAGCTGATAGACGATGGATGATTTTGTATACGTGTGACCCAGAAGAGCCGGGGTGAGAGCAGACAAGACTCTTTTCGGAGCAGCGTTTCACAACTCTAGGCTGAAGGACCCAGACCCAGTTCAGACACAGCAAACATAGCCCTCCTCCCATGAGAAGCTATGGTCAGACTGCCATTTCTTCCAAGTCACTGGGTATTTGTCCTACGCTAACGGAGGATGCTGCAGTAGCAAATGAAAACAACCAGAAAGCTAATCAATAGGAAGAAATTTTACCTGCATTTATTTTGAGGATTGTTTGGGCTCCCAGAAAGCATGAAGTTTCTCTACGTCTCTGACAGATAGTTATCAAACTGTCTTATGCACAGTCAACACTACCACAGAAGCAAACACACACGATTTAAGAGCCCTTTATATTTGGCTTATAACTTTATTTTTGGAACAAAATTAGAACTTTGTCAGCCTGAAGACAGCACAATAACAAGAAGATCAT